>NC_074697.1:4378174-4620655 GCF_029448725.1 Salvelinus fontinalis
TGCGATGTGTCTCTTTAAGACCTTCTCTATAAAAGGCCATTTGACTTGGGACGATAGGGACACGTCACAGGCGTTCGTCAGACTGTAATGCGGAAGTGAGAATTGAAAGGAGTCGAATATCTCGTCCCTGGACTGAATAACACAACTTCTTGTGAGACCTGCGCAGTTAAAAAAAAAATCCGGGCGCGAAGGATAATTTGGTCTCGGCTTCTGGAACAAGGTAGATAACGTTGAATATGATGCCTGACTACGATATTATTTGATACATGTCACAAAATCATCCTAAAGTATGTTTTTTCAATATACTTTAATTATGTTATTGCAATTTATTCTGGACTTTAGATGTGAAACGACGGAAGAATTTTAAGAAGAAACGCTTTCTAGCGCAGCAATGCTATCGTGCTAGCTAACCAAAGAGGGAAATAATTCGTTCTGGAACCCAACTAAAGACTCTACTGGACATTGGACCCCGTTACAACATTCTGATGGAGTATCAAGAAAGATAAGACCCAATTTGGGATGCTTTTTCATATATATGTCGAACTGTTGAATGCTAACTCTGCTAACTGTGCTAGGCTAGCGCTTGACTAGAATTAATGCTGCCTTATGCTAGCTTCTGTTGTTAGCTAATATAACGATATATTGTGTTTTCGCTGTAAAACACTTCAAAAATCGGAAATGTTGGCTTTATTCACACGATATCTGTCTTTCATTAGTTATCCACCATATGTTTTTCTGAAATGTTTTATGAGGTGTAATTAGTAGCCGACGTTGGTGTATGTATTTTCTCTGGCTACTCCCGGCTGGATTCAGACTCAAGCTATGTATTAGCATTTTTGGGTAGCATCAATGTAAAACTGATTTATAGCTAAAATATGCACTTTTTATGAACAAAACATAGATTTATTATGTAACATGTTATATGACTGTCATCTGAGGTCGTTTTTTCTGGGCTCTTTAGGTTGGTTTTAGTTTATTTCGGTTGGTTGTGCATGCTACTTCAATCATAATTCATACTTCATAATCATAATTCATACGTGTCTGTCCACTTTTGTATTTGGTGGTGAGCTAACATAAATATATGTGGTGTTTTCTCTGTAAAACATTTAAAAAATCGGACATGTTGGCTGGATTGACAAGATGTTTATCTTTCAAATGCTGTATTGGACTTGTTAATGTGTAAAAGTTAAATATTTTAAAAAAATAGATTTTGAATTTCGCGCCCTGCAGGGGTGTCATTTTCGGTCCGAGGTCGGGCTTGCACCCCAGTCCAATACAGCTAATGAAAGATGAAAGACACAGATCTTGTGAATCCAGTCAACATTTCCGATTTTTAAAATGTTTTACAGGGAAGACACAATATGTAAAGATGTACATCTATTACCTAAAAACACATTAGCATAATCCACCATCTTTTATTTGTCCACCAACACCAGTAGCCATCACCAATTCGGCTAAACTAAGATATTTATAGCCCCTAACCAACAAAAAAACTCATCAGATGACAGTCTGATAACATATTTATGGTATGGGATAGGTTTTGTTAGAAAAAAGTGCATATTTCAGGTAGATATCATAGTTTACAATTGCACCCACCGTCACAAATGGAATAGAAAAACTACTTAGAGCAACGTGTTTACCTACTTACTAATCATCAAACATTTCGTAAAAATACACAGCATACACGAATCGAAAGACACAGATCCTGTGAATACAGACAATATTTCAGATTTTCTAAGTGTCTTACAGCGAAAACACAATAAATCGTTATATTAGCTTAGCACATAGCAATTAGCAGCCCAGCATTGATTCTAGCCAAAGTGAGCGATAAAAGTCAACATCGCCAAAAGATATTAATTTTTTCACTAACCTTCTCAGAATTCTTCCGATGACACTCCTGTAACATCATATTACACATTCCATATAGAGTTTGATCGCAAATGTTTATATTTAGCCACCAAAATCATGGTTAGACAATGTGAAATGTAGACAAGCTGGTAAAGAAAAAGTCCTTGCGCCACTTAGACAGTGATCTACTCTTATACATAAATACTCATAAACGTGACTAAAAAATATAGGGTGGACAGGGATTGATAGACAATTTAATTCTTAATACAATTGCGTTATTACATTTTTTAATTTATCCTTACTTTTCAATACAGTTTGCGCCTAGCGAAGCTACGTCATAAAACATGGCGTTCTAAGCCACTAAAATGTTTCGACAGAAACACGATTTATAATAATAATAAAAATGTCCTACCTTGAGCTGTTCTTCCATCAGTATCTTGGGCAAAGGATCCTTTCTTGGGAGAAATCGTCTTTTGGTGGAAAGCTGTCCTCTTGCCATGTGGAAATGTCAACTGCGTTCGGGATGAACTGAAAAGCGTGCCCAACTTTTCACATCGTTGCAAAAATAAATGTCCCAAAATCGCACTAAACGGATATAAATTGCTATAAAACGCTTTAAATTAACTACCTTATGATGTTTTTAACTCCTATAACGAGTGAAAAGATGACCGGAGAAATATAACAGGCTAAACTAACGCTTGGAACAGGAGCGGGTCGGTGACCAGCACGCGCGTTACGCACCAAGGAAAGAATGACTAGCTTCAGGGTTTTTTCATTTGTAGGGCCTGTGAACGCGCAATCGACCCCATTGGAATCGTCATCACGTAAAGGCATCCAGGGGAAGACGTAAGAAGTGTCCGTATAGTCATAGCAATGACAGTGCCCTTTTAACTGACTTCAGAAGAGTGGCCAACATTTCTCAAATCTGACTCCATGTCAGGGAAATTGCTGTAGAATGGGCTCTGTTCCACTTAGAGACAAAATTTCAACTCCTATAGAAACTATAGACTGTTTTCTATCCAATAATAATAATAATATGCATATTGTACGATCAAGGATTTTGTGGGAAGCCGTTTCAAAAATTAGCCAAATTAGCATAAATAGTCTAAACAGCGCCCCCATCCCCAACAGGTTAATAACTAATGCATCTTTCATTTCATGTCCAACCTGTATTTTTTTAGTCAAGTTTATGAATAGTTTTTGATAAAAATATTTGTATTTTAAAAATGGCGCCATGCAGATTGCTTGAGTAGTTGAACACTATTTCCATTGTGTAAGCACGATTTGTGCAGCTAAATATGCACATTTTCGATCAAACTCTATATGGATTGTGTAATATGATGTTACAGGAGTGTCATCTGAAGAATTCTGAGAAGGTTAGTGAAAAAATTAATATATTTTGGCGATGATTACGTTATCGCTCTCTTTGGCTAGAATCAATGCTCTGGTAACGTTTGCATATGTGGTATGCTAATATAACGATATATTGTGTTTTCGCCGTAAAACACTTAGAAAATCTGAAATGTTGTCTGAATTCACAAGATCTGTGTCTTTCCATTGCTATGTGCTGTGTATTTTTAAGAAATGTTTTATGATGAGTAAATTGGTATTACAAGTTGCTCTCTGTAGTAATTCTAGGAGCTTTGGTGAGATTTGTGATGGTGGCTGCAATGGCAAACTATGATTTATACCTGAAATATGCACATTTTTCTAACAAAACCTATCCTATACCATAAATATAATATCAGACTGTCATCTGATGAGGTTTTTTCTTGGTTAGTGGCTATCTATATCTTAGTTTAGCCGAATTGGTGATAGCTACTGGTGGAGAGAAAAAATGGTGGACAAAGAAAAATGGTGTCTTTTGCTAACATGGTTAGCTAATAGATTTACATATTTTGTCTTCCCTGTAAAACATTTAAAAAATCTGAAATGGTGACTTTATTCACAAGATCTGTATCTTTCATTTGGTGTCTTGGACTTGTGATTTAATGATATTTTGATGCTACTATTTAAATGTGACGCTATGCTAGTGATGCTAATCAGTGTGAGGGGGGTGGGAGGTGATCCCGGATCCGGGTTTCTGAGGCGGTAAAAGTTCAAAAGTGCTTTCTGGACCGTTTTTCGAAATTTTTAGTCAATTACACATGTATAAGAACTGTATGAACATACTTTTGTCATATTTTATTATCATAATTTTTTTTTTGAATTGTATAATAAGGCATATGTCTAGCCCATTTGCAATATGATTTCATAGGAAGTCAAAAGTCGAAAATTTGAATATCTTTTCAAAAACGTATCACCCCCTTAAAAACGTGCTTTCTGGACCATTTCTCGAAATTCTTTAGATTTTTTTTGTGAATTACACATGTATAAGAACTGTATGAACATACTTTTGTCATATTTGATTATCATATTATTATTTTATTTTTTTAAACTTGTCCATAAGGCATATGTTTTGTCCATATGATTTTATAGAAAGTCAAAAGTCGAAAATAACGATTTTTTGAAAAATTTCCAAAATGACAAGGGGCTCCCCCTATTGGATGGGCACAGGTGGGGGGTGCTCCCTACCCAACCGTAGACCACTTGCTCCCCCCTAAAGGCATTAAAAACCCTTTTAAAAATGTGCTTCTGGTAACACATTCCAATCACCAGGTGCACGGCTGTCCATTTGCAATATGTTTTAATGGGCATTTACCATCACGAATTTGTCATGCTCAAAAATACAGCAGGATCGCAAAAGTGACTGGCCCGATGAACTCAGGATGACTGGCCAGATGAACCCAAATCATAACAAATAAAATGTATTTATATAGCCCTTCGTACATCAGCTGATATCTCAAAGTGCTGTACAGAAACCCAGCCTGAAACCCCAAACATCAAGCAATGCAGATATAGAAGCACGGTGGCTAGTAAAAACTCCCTAGAAAGGCCAAAACCTAGGAAGAAACCTAGAGGGGAACCAGGCTATGAGGGGTGGCCAGTCCTCTTCTGGCTGTGCCGGGTGGAGATTATAACAAAACATGGCCAAGATGTTCAAATGTTCATAAATGACCAGCATGGTCAAATAATAATAATCACAGTAGTTGTTGAGGGTGCAGCAAGTCAGCACCTCAGGAGTAAATGTCAGTTGGCTTTTCATACAGATCATTTATCTCTACCACTCCTGCGGTCTCTAGAGAGTTGAAAACAGCAGGTCTGGGACAGGTAACACGTCCGGTGAACAGGTCAGGGTTCCATAGCCGCAGGCAGAACAGTTGAAACTGGAGCAGCAGTACGGCCAGGTGGACTGGGGACAGCAAGGAGTCATCATGCCAGGTCGTCCTGAGGCATGGTCCTAGGGCTCAGGTCCTCCAAGAGAGAGAAAGAAAGGGAGAAAGAGAGAATTAGAGAGAGCATACTTAAATTCACACAGGACACCGGATAAGACAGGAGAAGTACTCCAGATAAAACAAACTGACCCTAGCCCCCCGACACATAAACTACTGCAGCATAAATACTGGAGGCTGAGACTGGAGGGGCCAGGAGACACTGTGGCCCCATCCGATGATACCCCTGGACAGGGCCAAACAGGAAGGATATAACCCCACACACTTTGCCAAAGCACAGCCCCCACACCACTAGAGGGATTTTTTCAACCACCAACTTACCATCCTGAGACAAGGCCGAGTATAGCCCACAAAGATCTCCGCCACGGCACAACCCAAGGGGGGACGCCAACCCAGACAGGAAGATCACGTCAGTGACTCAACACACTCAAGTGACGCACCCCTCCTAGGGACGGCATGAAAGAGCACCAGTAAGCCTGTGACTCAGCCCCTGTAATAGGGTTAGAGTCAGAGAATCCCAGTGGAGAGAGGGGAACCGGCCAGGCAGATACAGCAAGGACGGTTCGTTGCTCCAGAGCCTTTCCGTTCACCTTCACACTCCTGGGCAAGACTACACTCAATCATATGACCCACTGAAGAGATGAGTCTTCAGTAAAGACTTAAAAGTTGAGACCGAGTCTGCGTCTCTCACATGGGTAGGCAGACCATTCCATAAAAATTGAGATCTATAGGAGAAAGCCCTGCCTTCAGCAGTTTGCTTAAAAATTCTAGGGACAACTAGGAGGCCTGCGTCTTGTGACCGTAGCTTACTTGTAGGTATGTACGGCAGGACCAACTCGGAAAGATAGGTAGGAGCAAGCCCATGTAACGCTTTGTAGGTTAACAGTAAAACCTTGAAATCAGCCCTTGCCTTAACCTGTCTAGGATCAGCGTGCCGCTAGCGGCACTCCCCCCCCCCCCCCACTGAAAAACCAGTGCCGCGAAATTCAAAAAAAATATTTTTTTAAAATATTTAACTTTCACACATTAAAGTCCAATACAGCTAATGAAAGACACAGATCTTATGAATCCAGTCAACATTTCCGATTTTTAAAATGTTTTACAGGGAAGACACAATATGTAAAGATGTACATCTATTACCTAAAAACACATTAGCATATTCCACCATCTTTTATTTGTCCACCAACACCAGTAGCCATCACCAATTCGGCTAAACTAAGATATTTATAGCCCCTAACCAACAAAAAAACTCATTAGATGACAGTCTGATAACATATTTATGGTATGGGATAGGTTTTGTTAGAAAAAAGTGCATATTTCAGGTAGATGGCATAGTTTACAATTGCACCCACCATCACAAATGGACTAGAATAATTACAATGAGCAACGTGTTTACCTAACTACTAATCATCAAACATTTCGTAAAAATACACAGCATACACGAATCGAAAGACACAGATCCTGTGAATACAGACAATATTTCAGATTTTCTAAGTGTCTTACAGCGAAAACACAATAAATCGTTATATTAGCTTAGCACATAGCAATTAGCAGCCCAGCATTGATTCTAGCCAAAGTGAGCGATAAAAGTCAACATCGCCAAAAGATATTAATTTTTTCACTAACCTTCTCAGAATTCTTCCGATGACACTCCTGTAACATCACATTACAACATGCATATACAGTTTGATCGAAAATGTTTATATTTAGCCACCAAAATCATGGTTAGACAATGTGAAATGTAGACAAGCTGGTAAAGAAAACGTCCTTGCGCCACTTAGACAGTGATCTACTCTTATACATAAATACTCATAAACGTGACTAAAAAATATAGGGTGGACAGGGATTGATAGACAATTTAATTCTTAATACAATTGCGTTATTACATTTTTTAATTTATCCTTACTTTTCAATACAGTTTGCGCCAAGCGAAGCTACGTCAAAAAACATGGCGTCCTAAGCCACTAAAATGTTTCGACAGAAACACGATTTATCATAATAAAAATGTCCTACCTTGAGCTGTTCTTCCATCAGTATCTTGGGCAAAGGATCCTTTCTTGGGAGAAATCGTCTTTTGGTGGAAAGCTGTCCTCTTGCCATGTGGAAATGTCAACTACGTTCGGGATGAACTGAAAAGCGTGACCAACTTTTCACATCGTTGCAAAAATAAATGTCCCAAAATCGCACTAAACGGATATAAATTGCTATAAAACGCTTTAAATTAACTACTTTGTGATGTTTGTAACTCCTATAACGAGTGAAAAGATGACCGGAGAAATATAACAGGCTAAACTAATGCTTGGAACAGGAGAGGGTCGGTGTCTTCCACGCGCGTTACGCAGCAAGAAAAGACTTGCTAGCTAAAGGTTTTTTTCATTTGTAGGGCCTGTGAACGAGCAATCGAGCCCGTTGGAATCGTCATCACGTAAAGGCATCCAGGGGAAGACGTAAGAAGTGTCCGTATAGTCATAGCAACGACAGTGCCCGTTTAAATGACTTCAGAAAAGTGGCCAACGTTTCTCAAATCTGACTCCATGTCAGGGAAATTGCTGTAGAATGGGCTCTGTTCCACTTAGAGACAAAATTTCAACTCCTATAGAAACTATAGACTGTTTTCTATCCAATAATAATAATAATATGCATATTGTACGATCAAGGATTTTGTGGGAAGCCGTTTAAAAAATTAGCCACATTAGCATAAATAGTCTAAACAGCGCCCCCATCCCCAACAGGTTAACAGAAAGCCAGTGTAGGGAGGCTAGCACTTGAGTAATATGATCAAATTTTTGGGTTCTTGTCAGGATTCTAGCAGCCGTATTTATCACTAACCTGTTGGGGATGGGGGCGCTGTTTAGACTATTTATGCTAATTTGGCTAATTTTTGAAACGGCTTCCCACAAAATCCTTGATCGTACAATATGCATATTATTATTATTATTGGATAGAAAACAGTCTATAGTTTCTATAGGAGTTGAAATTTTGTCTCTAAGTGGAACAGAGCCCATTCTACAGCAATTTCCCTGACATGGAGTCAGATTTGAGAAATGTTGGCCACTCTTCTGAAGTCAGTTAAAAGGGCACTGTCATTGCTATGACTACACGGACACTTCTTACGTCTTCCCCTGGATGCCTTTACGTGATGACGATTCCAATGGGGTCGATTGCGCGTTCACAGGCACTACAAATGAAAAAAACCTTTAGCTAGCAAGTCTTTTCTTGCTGCGTAACGCGCGTGGAAGACACCGACCCTCTCCTGTTCCAAGCGTTAGTTTAGCCTGTTATATTTCTCCGGTCATCTTTTCACTCGTTATAGGAGTTAAAAACATCATAAGGTAGTTAATTTAAAGCGTTTTATAGCAATTTATATCCGTTTAGTGCGATTTTGGGACATTTATTTTTGCAACGATGTGAAAAGTTGGGCACGCTTTTCAGTTCATCCCGAACGCAGTTGACATTTCCACATGGCAAGAGGACAGCTTTCCACCAAAAGACGATTTCTCCCAAGAAAGGATCCTTTGCCCAAGATACTGATGGAAGAACAGCTCAAGGTAGGACATTTTTATTATGATAAATCGTGTTTCTGTCGAAACATTTTAGTGGCTTAGGACGCCATGTTTTTTGACGTAGCTTCGCTTGGCGCAAACTGTATTGAAAAGTAAGGATAAATTAAAAAATGTAATAACGCAATTGTATTAAGAATTAAATTGTCTATCAATCCCTGTCCACCCTATATTTTTTAGTCACGTTTATGAGTATTTATGTATAAGAGTAGATCACTGTCTAAGTGGCGCAAGGACTTTTTCTTTACCAGCTTGTCTACATTTCACATTGTCTAACCATGATTTTGGTGGCTAAATATAAACATTTTCGATCAAACTGTATATGCATGTTGTAATGTGATGTTACAGGAGTGTCATCGGAAGAATTCTGAGAAGGTTAGTGAAAAAATTAATATCTTTTGGCGATGTTGACTTTTATCGCTCACTTTGGCTAGAATCAATGCTGGGCTGCTAATTGCTATGTGCTAAGCTAATATAACGATTTATTGTGTTTTCGCTGTAAGACACTTAGAAAATCTGAAATATTGTCTGTATTCACAGGATCTGTGTCTTTCGATTCGTGTATGCTGTGTATTTTTACGAAATGTTTGATGATTAGTAGTTAGGTAAACACGTTGCTCATTGTAATTATTCTATTCCATTTGTGACGGTGGGTGCAATTGTAAACTATGCCATCTACCTGAAATATGCACTTTTTTCTAACAAAACCTATCCCATACCATAAATATGCTATCAGACTGTCATCTAATGAGTTTTTTTGTTGGTTAGGGGCTATAAATATCTTAGTTTAGCCGAATTGGTGATGGCTACTGGTGTTGGTGGACAAATAAAAGATGGTGGATTATGCTAATGTGTTTTTAGGTAATAGATGTACATCTTTACATATTGTGTCTTCCCTGTAAAACATTTTAAAAATCGGAAATGTTGACTGGATTCACAAGATCTGTGTCTTTCATTAGCTGTATTGGACTTTAATGTGTGAAAGTTAAATATTTTAAAAAAATATTTTTTTTGAATTTCGCGGCACTGGTTTTTCAGTGGGGGGGGGGGGGTGTGCCGCTAGCGCCACGCTGATCCTAGACAGGCTAACTGAAGTTTATTTAGTGCTTTATCCGGGTAGCCGGAAAGTAGAGCATTGCAGTTGTCTAACCTAGAAGTAACAAAAGCATGGACCAATTTCTCTGCATCATTTTTGGACAGAAAATATCTGATTTTTGCAATGTTACGTAGATGGAAAAAAGCTGTCCTTGAAACAGTCTTGATATGTTCGTCAAAAGGGAGATCACGGTCCAGAGTAACGCCGAGGTCCTTCACAGTTTTATTTGAGACGACTTTGCAACCATCAAGAATAATTGTCAGATTCAACAGAATATCACTTTGTTTCTTGGGACCTAGAACAAGCATCTCTGTTTTGTCCGAGTTTAAAAGTAGAAAGTTTTCAGCCATCCGCTTCCTTATGTCTGAAACACAGGCTTCTAGCGAGGGCAATTTTGGAGCTTCACCATGTTTCACTGAAATGTACAGCTGTGTGTCATCCACATAGCAGTGAAAGTTAACATTATGTTTTCGAATGACATCCCCAAGAGGTAAAAATATATAGTGAAAACAATAGTGGTCCTAAAACAGAACCTTGAGGAACACCAAAATGTACAGTTGATTTGTCAGAGGACACACCATTCACAGAGACAAACTGATATCTTTCCGACAGATAAGATCTAAACCAGGCCAGAACTTGTCCGTGTAGACCAATTTGGGTTTCCAATCTCTCCAAAAGAATGTTGTGATCGATGGTATCAAAGGCAGCACTAAGGTCTAGGAGCACGAGGACAGACGCAGAGCCTCGGTCTGACGCCATTAACCTGTCTAGGATCAGCGTGGCGCTAGCGGCACACCCCCCCCCCCCCCACTGAAAAACCAGTGCCGCGAAATTCAAAAAAAATATTTTTTTAAAATATTTAACTTTCACACATTAAAGTCCAATACAGCTAATGAAAGACACAGATCTTGTGAATCCAGTCAACATTTCCGATTTTTTAAATGTTTTACAGGGAAGACACAATATGTAAAGATGTACATCTATTACCTAAAAACACATTAGCATAATCCACCATCTTTTATTTGTCCACCAACACCAGTAGCCATCACCAATTCGGCTAAACTAAGATATTTATAGCCCCTAACCAACAAAAAAACTCATCAGATGACAGTCTGATAACATATTTATGGTATGGGATAGGTTTTGTTAGAAAAAAGTGCATATTTCAGGTAGATATCATAGTTTACAATTGCACCCACCGTCACAAATGGAATAGAAAAACTACTTAGAGCAACGTGTTTACCTACTTACTAATCATCAAACATTTCGTAAAAATACACAGCATACACGAATCGAAAGACACAGATCCTGTGAATACAGACAATATTTCAGATTTTCTAAGTGTCTTACAGCGAAAACACAATAAATCGTTATATTAGCTTAGCACATAGCAATTAGCAGCCCAGCATTGATTCTAGCCAAAGTGAGCGATAAAAGTCAACATCGCCAAAAGATATTAATTTTTTCACTAACCTTCTCAGAATTCTTCCGATGACACTCCTGTAACATCATATTACACATTCCATATAGAGTTTGATCGCAAATGTTTATATTTAGCCACCAAAATCATGGTTAGACAATGTGAAATGTAGACAAGCTGGTAAAGAAAAAGTCCTTGCGCCACTTAGACAGTGATCTACTCTTATACATAAATACTCATAAACGTGACTAAAAAATATAGGGTGGACAGGGATTGATAGACAATTTAATTCTTAATACAATTGCGTTATTACATTTTTTAATTTATCCTTACTTTTCAATACAGTTTGCGCCTAGCGAAGCTACGTCATAAAACATGGCGTTCTAAGCCACTAAAATGTTTCGACAGAAACACGATTTATCATAATAAAAATGTCCTACCTTGAGCTGTTCTTCCATCAGTATCTTGGGCAAAGGATCCTTTCTTGGGAGAAATCGTCTTTTGGTGGAAAGCTGTCCTCTTGCCATGTGGAAATGTCAACTGCGTTCGGGATGAACTGAAAAGCGTGCCCAACTTTTCACATCGTTGCAAAAATAAATGTCCCAAAATCGCACTAAACGGATATAAATTGCTATAAAACGCTTTAAATTAACTACCTTATGATGTTTTTAACTCCTATAACGAGTGAAAAGATGACCGGAGAAATATAACAGGCTAAACTAACGCTTGGAACAGGAGCGGGTCGGTGACCAGCACGCGCGTTACGCACCAAGGAAAGAATGACTAGCTTCAGGGTTTTTTCATTTGTAGGGCCTGTGAACGCGCAATCGACCCCATTGGAATCGTCATCACGTAAAGGCATCCAGGGGAAGACGTAAGAAGTGTCCGTATAGTCATAGCAACATCAGTGCCGTTTTAACTGACTTCAGAAGAGTGGCCAACATTTCTGAAATCTGAATCCATGTCAGGGAAATTGCTGTAGAATGGGCTCTGTTCCACTTAGAGACAAAATTTCAACTCCTATAGAAACTATAGACTGTTTTCTATCCAATAATAATAATAATATGCATATTGTACGATCAAGGATTTTGTGGGAAGCCGTTTCAAAAATTAGCCAAATTAGCATAAATAGTCTAAACAGCGCCCCCATCCCCAACAGGTTAAAAGGTCATTTAACACCGTCACAAGTGCAGTCTCAGTGCTATGATGGGGTCTCAAACCAGACTGAAGCATTTCGTATACATTGTTTGTCTTCAGGAAGGTAGTGAGTTGCTACGCAACAGCTTTTTCAATTTTTTTGAGAGGAATGGAAGATTCGATATAGGCCGATAGTTTTTTATATTTTCTGGGTCAAGGTTTGGCTTTTTCAAGAGAGGCTTTATTACTACCACTTTTAGTGAGTTTGGTACACATCCGGTGGATAGAGAGCCGTTTATTATGTTCAACATAGGAGGGCCAAGCACACGAAGCAGCTCTTTAAGTAGTTTAGTTGGAATAGGGTCCAGTATGTAGCTTGAAGGTTTAGAGGCCATGATTATTTTCATCATTGTGTCAAGAGATATAGTACTAAAACACTTAAACTATGCCACTTTATGTTTACATACCCTACATTACTCATCTCATATGTATAGACTGTACACTATACTATCTACTGCATCTTGCCTATGCCGTTCTGTACCATCACTCATTCATATATCTTTATGTACATATTATTTATCCCTTTACACTTGTGTGTATAAGGTAGTAGTTGTGGAATTGTTAGGTTAGATTACTTGTTGGTTATTACTGCATTGTCGGAACTAGAAGCACAAGCATTTCGCTACACTCACATTAACATCTGCTAACCATGTGTATGTGAGAAATCAAATTTGATTTGATTTAATTTGAAGTGTCTCTCTTGATCCTAGGTCCTGGCAGAGTTGTGCAGACTCAGGACAGCTGAGCTTTGGAGGAATACGCAGATTTAAAGAGGAGTCCATAATTTGCTTTCTAATGATCATGATCTTTTCCTCAAAGAAGTTCATGAATTTATTACTGCTAAAGTGAAAGCCATCCTCACTTGAAGAATGCTGTTTTTTAGTAAGCTTTGCGACAGTATCAAAAATACATTTTGGAATGTTCTTATTTTCCTCAAATAAGTTGGAAAAATAAGATGATCGAGCAGCAGTAAGGGCTCTTCGATACTGCACGGTACTGTCTTTCCAAGCTAGTCGGAAGACTTCCAGTTTGGCGTGGCGCCATTTCCGTTCCAATTTTCTGGAAGCTTGCTTCAGAGCTCGGGTATTTTCTGTATACCAGGGAGCTAGTTTCTAATGACAAATGTTTTTCGATTTTAGGGGTGCAACTGCATCTAGGGTATTGCGCAAGGTTAAATTGAGTTCCTCAGTTAGGTGGTTAACTTATTTTTGTCCTCTGACGTCCTTCGGTAGACAGAAGGAGTCTGGAAGGGCATCAAGGAATCTTTGTGTTGTCTGAGAATTTATAGCATGACTTTTGATGCTCCTTGGTTGGAGTCTGAGCAGATTATTTGTTGCGATTGCAAACGTAGTAAAATGGTGGTCCGATAGTCCAGGATTATGAGGAAAAACATTAAGATCTACAACATTCATTCCATGTGACAAAACTAGGTCCAGAGTATGACTGTGGCAGTGAGTAGGTCCAGAGACATGTTGGACAAATGATGGCTCCGAAAACCTTTTGGAGTGGGTCTTTGGACTTTTCCATGTGAATATTAACCTGTCTAGGATCAGCGTGGCGCTAGCGGCACACCCCCCCCCCCCCACTGAAAAACCAGTGCCGCGAAATTCAAAAAAAATATTTTTTTTAAATATTTAACTTTCACACATTAAAGTCCAATACAGCTAATGAAAGACACAGATCTTGTGAATCCAGTCAACATTTCCGATTTTTAAAATGTTTTACAGGGAAGACACAATATGTAAAGATGTACATCTATTACCTAAAAACACATTAGCATAATCCACCATCTTTTATTTGTCCACCAACACCAGTAGCCATCACCAATTCGGCTAAACTAAGATATTTATAGCCCCTAACCAACAAAAAAACTCATTAGATGACAGTCTGATAACATATTTATGGTATGGGATAGGTTTTGTTAGAAAAAAGTGCATATTTCAGGTAGATGGCATAGTTTACAATTGCACCCACCGTCACAAATGGACTAGAATAATTACAATGAGCAACGTGTTTACCTAACTACTAATCATCAAACATTTCGTAAAAATACACAGCATACACGAATCGAAAGACACAGATCCTGTGAATACAGACAATATTTCAGATTTTCTAAGTGTCTTACAGCGAAAATACAATAAATCGTTATATTAGCTTAGCACATAGCAATTAGCAGCCCAGCATTGATTCTAGCCAAAGTGAGCGATAAAAGTCAACATCGCCAAAAGATATTAATTTTTTCACTAACCTTCTCAGAATTCTTCCGATGACACTCCTGTAACATCACATTACAACATGCATATACAGTTTGATCGAAAATGTTTATATTTAGCCACCAAAATCATGGTTAGACAATGTGAAATGTAGACAAGCTGGTAAAGAAAAAGTCCTTGCGCCACTTAGACAGTGATCTACTCTTATACATAAATACTCATAAACGTGACTAAAAAATATAGGGTGGACAGGGATTGATAGACAATTTAATTCTTAATACAATTGCGTTATTACATTTTTTAATTTATCCTTACTTTTCAATACAGTTTGCGCCAAGCGAAGCTACGTCAAAAAACATGGCGTCCTAAGCCACTAAAATGTTTCGACAGAAACACGATTTATCATAATAAAAATGTCCTACCTTGAGCTGTTCTTCCATCAGTATCTTGGGCAAAGGATCCTTTCTTGGGAGAAATCGTCTTTTGGTGGAAAGCTGTCCTCTTGCCATGTGGAAATGTCAACTGCGTTCGGGATGAACTGAAAAAGCGTGCCCAACTTTTCACATCGTTGCAAAAATAAATGTCCCAAAATCGCACTAAACGGATATAAATTGCTATAAAACGCTTTAAATTAACTACCTTATGATGTTTTTAACTCCTATAACGAGTGAAAAGATGACCGGAGAAATATAACAGGCTAAACTAACGCTTGGAACAGGTGCGCGCCGGTGTCCTCTAGGCTCATGACGCAGCTCCCAAAGAATGACTAGCTTCAGGGTTTTTTCATTTGTAGGGCCTGTGAACGCGCAATCGACCCCGTTGGAATCGTCATCACGTAAAGGCATCCAGGGGAAGACGTAAGAAGTGTCCGTATAGTCATAGCAACGACAGTGCCCTTATAACTGACTTCAGAAGAGTGGCCAACATTTCTCAAATCTGACTCCATGTCAGGGAAATTGCTGTAGAATGGGCTCTGTTCCACTTAGAGACAGAATTTCAACTCCTATAGAAACTATAGACTGTTTTCTATCCAATAATAATAATAATATGCATATTGTACGATCAAGGATTTTGTGGGAAGCCGTTTAAAAAATTAGCCAAATTAGCATAAATAGTCTAAACAGCGCCCCCATCCCCAACAGGTTAAAATCACCAAAAATTAGAATATCATCTGCTATGACTACAAGGTCCGATAGGAATTCAGGGAACTCAGTGAGGAACGCTGTATATGGCCCAGGAAGCCTGTAAACAGTAGCTATACAAAGTGATTGAGTAGGCTGCATAGATTTCATGATTAGAAGCTCAAAAGATGAAAACGTCATTTTTTTTTTTGTAAATTGAAATTTGCTATCGTAAATGTTAACAACACCTCCGCCTTTGCGGGATGCACGGGGGATATGGTCACTGATGTAACCAGGAGGGGAGGCCTCATTTAACATAGTAAATTCCTCAGGCTTAAGAGGGTAATACGTTTTTGATTTTTTTTTCACATTTTCCAAAATTTTACTCTTGGGTCTAGACCTGTGTTACGTTTTCAATATGAAAATTTACGGTGGAGCGCGCTCCCCATCTATTGGATTTTTGCAGTGTTACACTTGGCATTTGCCATATGGCATTTGCAATCAGTTTTGAATGAAACGACATCCAATTGAGTGGTATTGTCCAATTAATTTTTGTCCATTTCAGAGGGGTGTTTTCTTACATACTAAAAAGGAACAAAAGATCCTTGTTCTAATTTTGACTAAAACTACACACATCATTAGATTATACATTTATGATTCTAACAAATTTCATACAATTATATGGTTTCAGGGTGGAATATTTTAATCATTACCATTAAGCATATAATTCCCTTATCAGCTACCAAATACTAATTGAGTGTTTGTAAATTTCTGACCCACTGGGAACGTGATGAAAGAAATAAAAGCTGAAATAAATAATTTGCTCTGCTATTTTTATGACTGCACATTCTTAAATATAATGAGGCGAAGTGCCAAATGGACTACACTGTTGGGTAAATACTGTGTAGAGCCAGCTTGCCAAGAGGACTAGACTGTAGAGAAAATATAAGTGAGGCAAAGTGTCAATTGGACTAGACAGAAGGGGAAATACTGTGTAGAGCCAACGTGCCAAGAGGACTAGACAGCCAGGGAAATATAAGAGAGGATTATGGTTATTGTGTGTCTAATGTATGTTTATGTCTATCTAAATCATTACAGTCAACGTAGTTCTGATGCTGGTGCATACACTCTCTATAGCTGAAAGAAGCAGGACACGACTGGGTGAGCAGAGCAGCCTCTAACCCCTCCCTCCTTGGCATGGCCAAACCCACAGTGTTGTCCCCAGAGGAATCCCCACAGAGGTACGGTGGGTATTTAAACCAGAGTACAGAGGTATCCTGACCTATGTCGGTCTGTGTGGCGCTGTATTACGCCATACCTTCTACACATCAGGGGAATGAGGCTCTCTCCGGCTCCTGCTCTGGATCCAAGTCTGGCTGGTAGTCTGGTTCTACTACATCTAGCTGTGGTGGCTGGTGGGCTTGCCTTGCTCTCATCTGCCTCTACCTCTACCTCTGCCTCTGGGCTGGAGTCTGTCAGATGCAGGCTCCAAGGCACCCCTCGTCCTCCGGTGTTCTCCCAGGACGGGGACTTTGTCATCGGGGGTGTGTTCTCCATCCACAACTACATGTACACTTTGGAACACAGCTACACCAGCATGCCTGAGCCCCTGCAGTGCACAGGGAGGTCAGTGAGCGCAAGAGGGAGTGGGGGACAGGACTGTGGCTGTGTGGGGAGACAGATAAATTGTATTTTAAAGATACAGAGACAGTGTGTTTAAAGACAGATCAACAGTGTTTTAAGTAAAAAGTGTGTTTGTATCTGAGAGAGTAGGTAAAGCCTACTGTTACAAAGTGTCACATTTTCAAATGCAGAATAACTACAATGTCCTCAATTACCGATATCAAAAGTTTAGGCATGTAGACAGTGTGGAAAATAAGGCTAGATATTAAGATGTTTGGCCTCAAAACCATGTATTTTATATGCTAGTTTACCATTTAGTCAAGTGGTGCTCACTCACCTATCTTCTATTTACAGTTTGGATTCCCGTGAGTTGCGCTTCTCGCGCGCCATGGTCTTCGCAGTTGAGGAGATTAACAACAGTACGGACCTTCTACCGGGTGTCACACTTGGTTATCAAGTGCACGACTCTTGCACCTCGGTCCCCATGGCCATGAATGTGGCCTTCCAGCTGGCTAACGGCCTGGACCCAATGTTTGATACCGGAGAACAGTGCTCGGGGTCTCCTACAGTGACAGCTATCGTGGGCGAGTCTGACTCCACGCCTACCATCAGCATGTTGCGCATCATCGGCCCTTTCGGTATTCCTCAGGTAAACTCCTGTGGAAAGAAATCATATATTCTCCTCTCTTTCAGGAAATCCTCTTTTAACTTCCTGTAGTCCAACTGTATTCTCCTCTCTTTCAGGAATATACATTTCTGTGTGAAATTATGTGGAGAAAGGCATTTGAACAAAGACTGAGGACTATGAGTCTGGATGCATTTAAACATGATCTGAGGACTATCTTTCATAGGCTAGGTTGTTATGGGATACCAGGAATTGTTGTCATACCTTTAACTTATTTTTTTCACAGCACCAGTTTGTCTTATAAAACTCTTTTCAATATGAATAGAATGACCAAGTTAGAAATATGTAGAAATATGTATCCTTTTCAATCTGGCCTAATGAAAAACAATAAATTGGCTTATTATTATTAATGTCTCCCTAACATCATACCACACAGCTAAAGAAAAAAAGCAGGAAGTAAACAATAACTGAGACTCGTTTGGCCGACATTATGTTCTTTCTCATGTTTTCGACTGTCTGTTTCTACCTAGGTGAGCCACTTTTCCACCTGTGCGTGTCTGAGTGATAAGAAACAGTATCCAACCTTCTTCAGAACCATCCCCAGTGATCAGTTCCAGGCTGCCGCTCTGGCCCACCTCATCAGGCACTTCGGCTGGACTTGGATTGGGGCGGTCCGTTCCGACTCTGACTACGGTAATAACGGGATGGCGGCTTTCCTACAGGCAGCACAAGAGGAAGGCATCTGTGTGGAGTATTCTGAAGCCTTCTCCCGTACCAACGCACCCAGCAGAGTGCAACGGGTGGCCGACGTGATCCGCAGGTGATCCATGATTACATTTGAACTTTTCATTCACACAAATGCAAGACCATATTTATAAAAAAACTATTGATATTAATTTCTCTATTTTCCCAAAGCTGATCTGTGAGAACAACATGATTTGCTTATCTTAAACATGTCAAAAGTGTTGATTAATACTAATGTTCATGTTCACTTCACTGAGACATTCCAATGAATGATAAACATGACAAGCATGTGTTATGATATAATCATGTTCCCCAGCTCCACAGCCCGGGTGGTGGTTGCATTCACATCTATTGTGGAAATGAGGATCCTGCTGGAGGAGATGGAACGCCTGCCCTCTCCTCCCCGCCAGTGGATCGGGAGTGAGTCCTGGGTCACTGACCGAGACATGCTGCGCTTCGGCCTGTGTGCCGGGGCCATCGGATTTGGCATCCAACGCTCTGTCATCCCCGGCTTCAGGGATTTCCTCCTGGACCTCTCCCCACGGAAGGTGTCCAACTCTCCCCTGCTTACAGAGTTCTGGGAGGGAGCCTTTGGCTGTCGGCTGGTGATAGGTATCTATCTATCTATCTATCTATCTATCTATCTGTTTGTCTGTCCGTCCGTCTGTCTGTCTGTCTGTCTGTCTGTCTGTCTGTCTGTCTCTGTCTGTCTATTTATCTATCTTTCTATCTATTTATATACAGTATGTATCAATCTATTTGTATCTCTATCTTTCCGTCCGTCCGTCTCTCACTCTCACTCTCACTCTCTCTCTCTCTCTCTCTCTCTCTCTCTCTCTCTCTCTCTCTCTCTCTCTCTCTCTCTCTCTCTCTCTCTCTCTCTCTCTCTCTCTCTCTCTGTCTGTCTGTCTGTCTGTCTGTCTGTCTGTCTGTCTGTCTGTCTGTCTGTCTGTCTGTCTGTCTGTCTGTCTGTCTGTAGGGACTACTACAGGTGTTGGTGTTGAAGAGAAGGTGTGTGATGGCAGTGAGGATATACAGCAGCTACAGACACCCTTCACAGATACATCCCAGCTGCGTGTCACTAACATGGTGTATAAAGCTGTTTACGCCATAGCACACGCCATCCACAGCATTGTTTGTGAAGAGAGAGAAAACTCCACTGTGAACTGTGACAAAAATCTCAATGTGAAGCCAACAAAGGTGAATGACAAGACGATAGGATAATGTCCTGATTGATATGTTTATTGAGACTACATGTATGAAGGCCTATGAGTTCTCATTATACTTGACAACTTGTTCTGAATTAACGCATCTGACAAATATATGAGTTTAATTAATGTTCTGTTTCTCTCTCTCACTCCATCTATCTTTCCTTCTCTCCATCTCTCTTCACCTCTCTCCTTCTCTCTTGTCCCCTCTCTCTCTACCTTGACCTTCCAACCCCCAGGTCCTGGAGAGATTGAGGAGGGTGAACTTCTCTCGTAACGGGTACCAGGTGTCTTTCGATAACAACGGGGATCCAGTGGCCACCTATGAGCTGGTCAACTGGCAGAGACGGGAGAGTGGGAATATAGATTTTGTGACAGTGGGGCTCTATGATGGGTCTCTGCCTCCTGACCAGAGGCTTCATATCGAGAGGGAAATCACCTGGGTAAAGAACAGTACACAAGTACCTGTGTCAGTGTGCAGTGAAAGCTGTCCCCCAGGCACTCGTAAGGCTGTACAGAAAGGAAAGCATGTATGCTGTTATGACTGTATCCAATGTGCAGAGGGAGAAATAAGTAATAACACAGGTAGGACTACAGGAACAGTTGGCAAACGTGTGTAGTACTTTCTATCACGGTTTACTAAGTAGTGGTTTATTCATATTACCAGCACTACAAAGGTAGTGTCTGTCAATCATGTTCCTGTTCTTATTATCTCATGTAAGCTGCACATTAATTCAACATTCTTCATTGTAAACTGACAAAGTGCAGCATTCTGGGACATGTATTTGTAAATAAATAAAATCTGAATCTATTATTATTAACATTTGATGTCTGTTGCTTTGTCCTGGTCAGATGCTTCAGACTGTCTGATCTGTCCCGAGGAGTACTGGCCCAACGCTGAGAGAGACCACTGTATCCTTAAGCCTGTGGAGTTCCTGTCCTTCCACGAGGTCCTCGGAATCATCCTGACCGCCTGCTCTGTGGGCGGGGCTTGTCTGGCCATCGCCACGGCAACTGTCTTCTACCGCCACAGAACGTCGGCCATCGTCAGGGCCAACAACTCTGAGCTGAGCTTCCTGCTGCTCTTCTCCTTGACACTGTGTTTTCTGTGTTCTCTTACTTTCGTTGGCCGGCCCTCTGAATGGTCCTGTATGCTGCGCCACACAGCGTTTGGGATCACCTTCGTCCTCTGCATCTCTTGTGTTCTGGGGAAAACAATAGTGGTGTTGATGGCCTTCAGGGCTACGCTTCCAGGCAGTAATGTCATGAAATGGTTTGGTCCTCCACAGCAGAGGTTGACTGTAGTGTCCTTCACTTTTGTCCAGGCTTTGATATGCACTCTGTGGTTGGTCCTGTCCCCTCCCTTCCCCATTAAAAACCTCACTACCTACAAGGAAAAGATCATTCTAGAGTGTGATGTGGGTTCAGCTATTGGTTTCTGGGCTGTGTTGGGCTATATAGGACTCCTGTCTCTCTTGTGCTTTGTGCTGGCTTTTCTGGCTCGGAAGCTGCCTGATAACTTTAATGAGGCCAAATTCATCACCTTCAGCATGCTCATATTCTGTGCAGTCTGGATCACCTTTATCCCAGCTTATGTCAGCTCTCCTGGGAAGTTCACTGTAGCTGTGGAGATCTTTGCCATCATCACCTCTAGCTTTGGGTTGTTCTTTCTGTTATTTGTTCCTAAATGCTTCATTATTCTGTTCAGGCCGGAGAAGAACACCAAGAAACACCTTATGGAGAAGACATCCAATGATACACGTTATTAAGAAATGATTGAGGGGAAAAAACATTGTAACGTTCATTTATATGGTTTACCATACAGTTAGGTAGGACTACTCTGACAGAGATGACCAACAATTTAGCAGGTAATCATTGGTATCATTGTAACTATTAACATGACACAGGTTCACTTTAGATATTCCAATGTTATGAGAGATTGTTCAAAGCTAGAGTGTTAAAATCTAATTTGACCTGCTAAGTGATGTGATTAGCAGTAGCCTACAGAGTGGAACCACTTCCATGTTGTTGGAGAAAAGCTGTATTCTTATATGAATTGATATAACATTGAAGTGCATGTGTTCAATTGATATTGTAATTCATAGTACGTATTATAATAATATAATAAACATTTTCATAGACAGTTGAAGTCTGAAGTTTACAAACACTTAGGTTGGAGTCATTAAAACTAGTTTTTCAACAACTCCACACATTTCTTGTTAACAAATTATAGTTTTGGTAAGTCTGTTAGGACATCTACAAGTCAATTTTCCAACAATTGTTTACAGACAGATTATTTCACTTACAACTCACTGTTTCACACTTCCAGTGGGTGAGATGTTTACATACACTTAGTTCACTGTGCCTATAAATAGTGTCATGACGTTGCCCTCTTTGGATACAGCGAGCACCATCCCCCTACCTCTCTCTCTCTCTCTCCTACACCCAGGCTGCTGTGGTCAGAGAGGTTGTAAATTCCTAGAGGAGATTCTTCCTCATGGCCAGACAGTATAGAGAGAGAGTGAGTTTCATAGAGAGAACCAAGGAATTTCTTCCAGCTCACAGAACTGGAGAACCCGAACAATATTCATGTTCTGGAGAATGTATAAAAGATCGGTGAAGTAACTAGCTACAAATTGGTCCATTTGGTACAATTTTGTGAAACTCATGAGAGACAATACAGCCACATTACCATAACCCTGTTTATACAAGAGTCTCAGTTATGAGGCTTACATCTAATTGTTGTATAAAATGAATGAGTAAAGATGAAACTATTGGTGAAATTATGTAATGTTATTTTAGACTGTTTAACTTCTTTGGGCTGCAGGGGGCAGTATTGAGTAACTTGGATGAAAGGTGTCCATTTCAAACAGCCTTGTACTCAATTCTTGCTCGTACAATATGCATATTATTATTACTATTGGATAGAAAACACTCTCTAGTTTCTAAAAACGTTTGAATTATATCTGTGAGTAAAACAGAATTCATTTTGCAGCAAACTTCCTGTCAGAAAGTGAAAAATCTCAAATCGAGGCTCTGTTCCAGGGCCTACCTAATCTTTTGCTTGAAATCTATTAGTATACATGCACTTCATACGCCTTCCACTAGATGTCAATAGGCAGTGACAGAAGAAAGGGAGTGTATAGCTTGATCTGAGGTCGAATAAGAGCTCTTGGCATGACGTGACACCAATTTCCTGTTTTCGGGAAGGCGCGCTAAGGAACCCGGGGATTGCCTTCTGAAAAGCTGTCGTTATAGACGGCTACTATCTCCGGCTTTGATTTTATTTGATAAATGTGACAATATCACCGTAAAATATGGTTTTTCAATATAGTTTAATCAGATTATTGAATTTTCTCGGGAGTTTTGGCGAGTTCCGTTCTTTGCGTTTGTTCACGATGGTCAGCTCCGCGCCACTTGGCAAGTTTTGCTTGCTAATTCGAGAGGGAAAAATGAAATTCTAAATCCAAACAACGATTGTTCTGGACAAAGGACCACTTGTACAACATTCTGATGGAAGATTAGGACCCATTTATGATGTTATTTCCTATTTCTGTGGAAAATGTGTCGTTGTGTTTTCCGCTTTGATTTTGGGCGCTCTCTCGCAATAACGTAAGCTGGATGTCGTACTGAAGTTATTTTTAGAATTATAACACGGCGATTGCATTAATCTTGTCAATAGGGGGAGCTGTTAGCACTATTTTTTTCTTGGTCTTCCCAAATTAAACTGCCTCGTACTCAATTCTTGCTCGTACAATATGCATATTATTATTACCATTGGATAGAAAACCCTCTCTAGTTTAAAACCGTTTGAATTATGTCTCTGAGTGAAACAGAACTCATTCTGCAGCACATTTCCTGCCAGGGAGTGAGATTTCTGAAATCGAGTTCCCTGTTCCCAGGTCAGTTTATAAGTCCCTGTGAAGGCTGTGGGGCTACAAACACTGCATACGTCTTCCTCTAGATGTCAGTAAGTGGTGACAATTTGAATGGAGTCGATTGCGCAATCTGGGACCTTATATAAGACCCTGGCGCAGAATGGACGTCGGACTGGCCTCCTTCCAAGCTTTGGTTTAGCCAGTTATATATCTCCGGTCATGTTTTTATTCGTTATAGTTGTTAACCTGTTGGGGATGGGGGCGCTGTTTAGACTATTTATGCTAATTTGGCTAATTTTTTAAACGGCTTCCCACAAAATCCTTGATCGTACAATATGCATATTATTATTATTATTGGATAGAAAACAGTCTATAGTTTCTATAGGAGTTTAAATTTTGTCTCTAAGTGGAACAGAGCCCATTCTACAGCAATTTCCCTGACATGGAGTCAGATTTGAGAAATGTTGGCCACTTTTCTGAAGTCAGTTAAAAGGGCACTGTCGTTGCTATGACTATACGGACACTTCTTACGTCTTCCCCTGGATGCCTTTACGTGATGACGATTCCAATGGGGTCGATTGCGCGTTCACAGGCACTACAAATGAAAAAAACCTTTAGCTAGCAAGTCTTTTCTTGCTGCGTAACGCGCGTGGAAGACACCGACCCTCTCCTGTTCCAAGCGTTAGTTTAGCCTGTTATATTTCTCCGGTCATCTTTTCACTCGTTATAGGAGTTACAAACATCATAAAGTAGTTCATTTAAAGCGTTTTATAGCAATTTATATCCGTTTAGTGCGATTTTGGGACATTTATTTTTGCAACGATGTGAAAAGTTGGGCACGCTTTTCAGTTCATCCCGAACGCAGTTGACATTTCCACATGGCAAGAGGACAGCTTTCCACCAAAAGACGATTTCTCCCAAGAAAGGATCCTTTGCCCAAGATACTGATGGAAGAACAGCTCAAGGTAGGACATTTTTATTATGATAAATCGTGTTTCTGTCGAAACATTTTAGTGGCTTAGGACGCCATGTTTTTTGACGTAGCTTCGCTTGGCGCAAACTGTATTGAAAAGTAAGGATAAATTAAAAAATGTAATAACGCAATTGTATTAAGAATTAAATTGTCTATCAATCCCTGTCCACCCTGTATTTTTTAGTCACGTTTATGAGTATTTATGTATAAGAGTAGATCACTGTCTAAGTGGCGCAAGGACATTTTCTTTACCAGCTTGTCTACATTTCACATTGTCTAACCATGATTTTGGTGGCTAAATATAAACATTTTCGATCAAACTGTATATGCATGTTGTAATGTGATGTTACAGGAGTGTCATCGGAAGAATTCTGAGAAGGTTAGTGAAAAAATTAATATCTTTTGGCGATGTTGACTTTTATCGCTCACTTTGGCTAGAATCAATGCTGGGCTGCTAATTGCTATGTGCTAAGCTAATATAACGATTTATTGTGTTTTCGCTGTAAGACACTTAGAAAATCTGAAATATTGTCTGTATTCACAGGATCTGTGTCTTTCGATTCGTGTATGCTGTGTATTTTTACGAAATGTTTGATGATTAGTAGTTAGGTAAACACGTTGCTCATTGTAATTATTCTAGTCCATTTGTGATGGTGGGTGCAATTGTAAACTATGAAGTCTACCTGAAATATGCACATTTTTCTAACAAAACCTATCCCATACCATAAATATGTTATCAGACTGTCATCTAATGAGTTTTTTTGTTGGTTAGGGGCTATAAATATCTTAGTTTAGCCGAATTGGTGATGGCTACTGGTGTTGGTGGACAAATAAAAGATGGTGGATTATGCTAATGTGTTTTTAGGTAATAGATGTACATCTTTACATATTGTGTCTTCCCTGTAAAACATTTTAAAAATCGGAAATGTTGACTGGATTCACAAGATCTGTGTCTTTCATTAGCTGTATTGGACTTTAATGTGTGAAAGTTAAATATTTTAAAAAAATATTTTTTTTGAATTTCGCGGCACTGGTTTTTCAGTGGGGGGGGGGGGTGTGCCGCTAGCGCCACGCTGATCCTAGACAGGTTAAAAATACACAGCGTACAGCAATTGAAAAACACAGATCTTGTGATTTCGTAAAAATACACAGCATACACGAATCGAAAGACACAGATCCTGTGAATACAGACAATATTTCAGATTTTCTAAGTGTCTTACAGCGAAAACACAATAAATCGTTATATTAGCATAGCACATAGCACATAGCAGCCCAGCATTGATTCTAGCCAAAGTGGGCGATAACGTCAACATCGCCAAAAATGTATTAATTTTTTCACTAACGTTCTCAGAATTCTTCAGATGACACTCCTGTAACATCATATTACACAATCCATATAGAGTTTGATCGAAAATGTTTATATTTAGCCACCAAAATCATGGTTAGACAATGTGAAATGTAGCTCAGCTGGTCAGAAAATGTCCTTGCGCCACTTAGACAGTGATCTACTCTTATACATAAATACTCATAAACGTGACTAAAAAATATAGGGTGGACAGGGATTGATAGACAATTTAATTCTTAATACAATTGCGGAATTACATTTTTTAATTTATCCTTACTTTTCAATACAGTTTGCGCCAAGCGAAGCTACGTCAAAAAACATGGCGTCCTAAACCACTAAAATTTTTCGACAGAAACACGATTTATCATAATAAAAATGTCCTACTTTGAGCTGTTCTTCCATCAGTATCTTGGGAAAAGGATCCTTTCTTGGGAGTAATCGTCTTTTGGTGGAAAGCTGTCCTCTTGCCATGTGGAAATGCCAACTGCGTTCGGGATGAACTGAAAAGCGTGCCCAGCTATTCACAGCGTTTCAAAAATAAATGTCCCAAAATCGCACTAAACGGATATAAATTGCTATAAAACGCTTTAAATTAACTACCTTATGATGTTTTTAACCTGTTTGGGGTGCAAGCCCGAAATCGGAACGAAAATGACAACAGCTGCAGGGCGCGAAATTCAAAATCTATTTTTTAAAAATATTTAACTTTTACACATTAACAAGTCCAATACAGCATTTGAAAGATAAACATCTTGTCAATCCAGCCAACATGTCCGATTTTTTAAATGTTTTACAGAGAAAACACCACATATATTTATGTTAGCTCACCACCAAATACAAAAGTGGACAGACACGTATGGATATGATTATGATGTATGAATTATGATTCAAGTAGCATGCACAAGCCAACCGAAATAAACTAAAACCAACCTAAAGAACCCAGAAAAAACTACCTCAGATGACAGTCATATAACATGTTACACAATAAATCTATGTTTTGTTCATAAAAAGTGCATATTTTAGCTATAAATCAGTTTTACATTGATGCTACCATAAATGCTAACACATAGCTAGAGTCTGAATCCAGACGGGAGTAGCCAGAGAAAATACATACACCAACGTCGGCTACTAATTACACCTCATAAAACATTTCAGAAAAACATATGGTGGATAGCTAATGAAAGACAGATATCGTGTGAATAAAGCCAACATTTCCGATTTTTGAAGTGTTTTACAGCGAAAACACAATATATCGTTATATTAGCTAACAACATAAGCTAGCATAAGGCAGCACTAGCATTGGTCAAGCGCTAGCCTAGCACAGTTAGCCCAGTTAGCACAGCACAGTTCGACAGATATATGAAAAAGCATCCCAAATTGGGTCTTATCTTTGTTGATATTCCATCAGAATGTTGTAACGGGGTCCAATGTCCAGTAGAGTCTTTAGTTGGGTTCCAGAACGAATTATTTCCCTCTTTGGTTAGCAAGCACAATAGCATTGCGGCGCTACTCTGCCTTTCTTCAAAAAATTCTTCCGTCGTATCACATCTAAAGTCCAGAATAAATTGCAATAATATAATTAAAGTATATTGAAAAAACATACTTTAGGATGATTTTGTGACATGTATCAAATAATATCGTAGTCAGAGATCATATTCACCGTTATCGACCTTCTTCCAGAAGCCGAGACCAAATTATGCTTCGCGCCCGGAAATTTCTTTTAACTGCGCAGGTCTCACAAGAAGGTGTGTTATTCAGTCCATGGACGAGATATTCGACAGCTTTCAATTCTCACTTCCGCATTACAGCCTGATGAAGGCGTGTGACGTGTTTCTATGGTCCTAAGTCTAATGGCCTTGTATAGACAAGGTCTTAAAGAGACACATCGCATTTTGGAAATCTCAATTCGGCTGGGAAAATGGCTGTAAAAATATTTCTGTTCGACTTAGAGAAACAATTCAAACTTTTTTAGAAACTATAGACTGTTATCTATCCAACAGTAGTAAATATATGCATATTGTAAAATAAAAAGTTTCTTAGGAGGCCGTTTGAAAATGTGCACATATTTTCCAGTTTTTTCAATATTCAGCTTGCAGCCCAAACAGGTTAACTCCTATAACGAGTAAAAAGATGACCGGAGAAATATAACAGGCTAAACTAACGCTTGGAACAGGAGCGGGTCGGTGTCCTCCACGCGCGTTACGCACCAAGAAAAGACTTGCTAGCTACAGGGTTATTTAATTTGTAGTGCCTGTGAACGCGCAATCGACCCCATTGAAATCGTCATCACGTAAAGGCATCCAGGGGAAGACGTAAGCAGTGTCCGTATAGTCATAGCAATAACAGTGCCCTTTTAACTGACTCCAGAACAGTGGCCAACATTTCTGAAATCTGACTCCATGTCAGGGAAATTGCTGTAGAATGGGCTCTGTTCCACTTAGAGACAAAATTTCAACTCCTATAGAAACTATAGACTGTTTTCTATCCAATAATAATAATAATATGCATATTGTACGATCAAGGATTTTGTGGGAAGCCGTTTCAAAAATTACCCGATTAGCATAAATAGTCTCAACAGCGCCCCCATCCTCAACAGGTTAACCTGTCTAGGATCAGCGTGGCGCTAGCGGCACACCCCCCCCCCCCCCCACTGAAAAACCAGTGCCGCGAAATTCAAAAAAAAAATTTTTTTAAAATATTTAACTTTCACACATTAAAGTCCAATACAGCTAATGAAAGACACAGATCTTGTGAATCCAGTCAACATTTCCGATTTTTAAAATGTTTTACAGGGAAGACACAATATGTAAAGATGTACATCTATTACCTAAAAACACATTAGCATAATCCACCATCTTTTATTTGTCCACCAACACCAGTAGCCATCACCAATTCGGCTAAACTAAGATATTTATAGCCCCTAACCAACAAAAAAACTCATTAGATGACAGTCTGATAACATATTTATGGTATGGGATAGGTTTTGTTAGAAAAAAGTGCATATTTCAGGTAGATGGCATAGTTTACAATTGCACCCACCATCACAAATGGACTAGAATAATTACAATGAGCAACGTGTTTACCTAACTACTAATCATCAAACATTTCGTAAAAATACACAGCATACACGAATCGAAAGACACAGATCCTGTGAATACAGACAATATTTCAGATTTTCTAAGTGTCTTACAGCGAAAACACAATAAATCGTTATATTAGCTTAGCACATAGCAATTAGCAGCCCAGCATTGATTCTAGCCAAAGTGAGCGATAAAAGTCAACATCGCCAAAAGATCTTAATTTTTTCACTAACCTTCTCAGAATTCTTCCGATGACACTCCTGTAACATCACATTACAACATGCATATACAGTTTGATCGAAAATGTTTATATTTAGCCACCAAAATCATGGTTAGACAATGTGAAATGTAGACAAGCTGGTAAAGAAAAAGTCCTTGCGCCACTTAGACAGTGATCTACTCTTATACATAAATACTCATAAACGTGACTAAAAAATATAGGGTGGACAGGGATTGATAGACAATTTAATATTTAATACAATTGCGTTATTACATTTTTTAATTTATCCTTACTTTTCAATACAGTTTGCGCCAAGCGAAGCTACGTCAAAAAACATGGCGTCCTAAGCCACTAAAATGTTTCGACAGAAACACGATTTATCATAATAAAAATGTCCTACCTTGAGCTGTTCTTCCATCAGTATCTTGGGCAAAGGATCCTTTCTTGGGAGAAATCGTCTTTTGGTGGAAAGCTGTCCTCTTGCCATGTGGAAATGTCAACTGCGTTCGGGATGAACTGAAAAGCGTGCCCAACTTTTCACATCGTTGCAAAAATAAATGTCCCAAAATCGCACTAAACGGATATAAATTGCTATAAAACGCTTTAAATTAACTACCTTATGATGTTTTTAACTCCTATAACGAGTGAAAAGATGACCGGAGAAATATAACAGGCTAAACTAACGCTTGGAACAGGTGCGCGCCGGTGTCCTCTAGGCTCATGACGCAGCTCCCAAAGAATGACTAGCTTCAGGGTTTTTTCATTTGTAGGGCCTGTGAACGCGCAATCGACCCCGTTGGAATCGTCATCACGTAAAGGCATCCAGGGGAAGACGTAAGAAGTGTCCGTATAGTCATAGCAACGACAGTGCCCTTTTAACTGACTTCAGAAGAGTGGCCAACATTTCTCAAATCTGACTCCATGTCAGGGAAATTGCTGTAGAATGGGCTCTGTTCCACTTAGAGACAAAATTTCAACTCCTATAGAAACTATAGACTGTTTTCTATCCAATAATAATAATAATATGCATATTGTACGATCAAGGATTTTGTGGGAAGCCGTTTAAAAAATTAGCCAAATTAGCATAAATAGTCTAAACAGCGCCCCCATCCCCAACAGGTTAATGCAACCACTGTGTGTCAGAGCTGCTAGGAGTACTGGGTGGAGGAGTCAAGCGCAGAGAGCAGGGTTTCCAGAAAGTGGATAATTCTTTCCAATGGACAGGGGAAACGATCCTGCCCTAAACAGACGGGCGCATGAAAAGATGAGTCCAAAAACACCGGACTAAACTGTCCCGAGAAAATAATAAAATCCACATTACAATCCAACACCAAATAACAGATAAACAAGCCCGCACAAAAGCCAGTGGGCTACCTGCCCTTAAATAGCCTACCCACCAAACTAAACTCAAAACAGGTGCACCCAATCAGCCCAAACTAACAGAAACAAAAAGAAAAGAATCGATGGCAGCTAGTAGGCCGGTGACGACGACCGCCGAGCGCCGCCCGAACAGGAAGAGGCACCATCCTCGGCGGGATTCGTGACACTGTGTCAGATTTCAAAATAACTTTACGGAAAAAGCAAAATGCGATAATCTGAGTACAGCGCTCAGATGACAAATCCACCCAAAGAAATATCCGCCATGTTGGAGTCAACAGAAGTCAGAAATAGCATTATAAATATTCACTTACCTTTGATAATCTTCATGAGAATGCACTCCCAGGAATCCCAGTTCCACAATAAATGTTTGTTTTGTTCGATAATGTCCATAATTTATGTCCAAATTCCTCCTTGTTGTTCGTGATTTCAGTACACAATCTAAACTTACGATGCGCGGGCAGGTCCAGGCAAAAGTTCAGACGAAAAGTCATATTACAGTATGTAGAAACATGTCAAACGAAGTATAGAATCAATCTTTAGGATGTTTTTAACATAAATCTTCAATAATGTTCCAACCGGAGAATTCATTTGTCTTCAGAAATGCAATGGAACTCAAGCTAACTCTCACATGAAAGTGCATGTTCAGCGCATGGTCAGCTCATGGCAGACCTTACTCAATCCCCTCTCATTCGCCCCCACTTCACAGTAGAAGCATCAAACAAGGTTCTAAAGACTGTTGACATCTAGTGGAAGCCTTAGGAAGTGCAACATGACCCCATTTCCACTGTATCTTGGATAAGCAAAGAGTTGAAAAACTAAAAACCTCAGATTTTCCACTTCCTGGTTGGATTTTTTCTCAGGTTTTTGCCTGCCATATGAGTTATGTTATACTCACAGACATCCTTCAAACAGTTTGAGAAACTTCAGAGTGTTTTCTATCCAAATCTACTAATTATATACATATCCTAGTATCTGGGTCTGAGTAGCAGGCAGTTTACTCTGGGCATGCTTTTCATCCGGCCATGAAAATACTGCCCCCTACCCCAAAGAAGTTAACTTGTTATGGCTGCAGCCCGGTGTCGGTACACTTATGAGAACAGCCCATCCAAGTGCAGGGAGCGAAATTCAAAAGATATTTTTTTGAAATATTTAACTTTCACACATTAACAAGTCCAATACAGCAAATGAAAGATACACATCTTGTGAATCCAGCCAACATGTCCGATTTTTAAAATGTTTTACAGCGAAAACACCACGTATATTTATGTTAGCTCACCACCAAATACAAAAAAGCACAGACATTTTTCACAGCACAGGTAGCTTGCACAAAACCAACCTAACTATCCAAGAACCAACCAAACTAACCAAGAAACAACTTCATCAGATGACAGTCTTATAACAAGTTATACAATAAATCTATGTTTTGTTCGGAAAATGTGCATATTTGAGGTATAAATCATAGTTTTACATTGCAGCTACAATAAGAAATAGCACGAAAGCAGCTAGAACAATTACAGAGACCAAATTGAAATACCTAAATACTCATCATAAAACATTTATGAAAAATACATGGTGTACAGCAAATTAAAGACAAACATCTTGTGAATCCAGCCAATATTTCCGATTCTTTAAGTGTTTTTCAGCAAAAACACAATATAGCATTATATTAGCTTACCACAATAGCCAAAAACACAACAGCATTGACTCAATCCAACAGTTACGATAACGAATAAAACAGCAAAAGATATTAATTTTTTCACTAACCTTCTCAAAATTCATCTGATGACAGTCCTATAACATCATATTACACAATACATATATTGTTTGTTCGAAAATGTGCATATTTAGGAGCACAAATCGTGGTTATACAATGTGAATACTAGGCAAAATGCAATAACAATGTCCGGAGAAATCTTGGAGAAGCACCTAATCTAATCAAATAACTATTCATAAACATTACTAAAAAATACGTGTTGGACAGTAAATTAAAGATAGCTTAGTTCTTAACCTCTACTTCCTCAGAAACCCGGGTCCGAGAGCACCCCCACCAGTAAAGAAGCTGACTAGCATAGCCTAGCATAGCGTCACAAGTAAATACTAGCATCTAAATATCATTAAATCACAAGTCCAAGACACCAGATGAAAGAGACACATCTTGTGAATCCAGCCATCATTTCTGATTTTTAAAATGTTTACAGGGAAGACACAATATGTAAATCTATTAGCTAACCACGTTAGCAAAAGACACAACTTTTTTTTCACACCATTTTTTTCTTGCATATGTAGCTATCACAATTTTGACCAAATAAAGATATAATAGCCACTAACCACGAAACAACTTAATCAGATGACAGTCTGATAACATATTTATTGTATAGGATATGTTTTGTTAGAAAAATGTGCATATTTCAGGTATAAATCATAGTTTACATTTCAGCTACAATCAGAAATTGCACCGAAAGCAGCCATAATATTTACAGACACCAACGTCAAATACCTAATTACTCATCATAAAACATTCCTGAAAAATACATAGTGTACAGCAATTGAAAGAAAGGCATCTTGTGATTCCAGACAATATTTCCGATTTATTAAATGTTTTACAGCGAAAACAAAATGTAGCGTTATATTAGCGTAGCCACAATAGCCAGAAACACTTGGGCGCCGACGACCAGTTCACATGCACGACAGATATTAGAAATAGCATCATAAAATGTTTCTTACTTTTTGTGATCTTCCGTCAGAATGTTGGACAAGGTGTCCTTTGTCCAGAACAGTCTTTGTTTGGATCTGGAACGGCAAATGTCCCTCTTCATTTAGCATGGGCACTTGCCAAGTGGCACGGATCTCTCCAACGTCAACAAAGTCAGAGAACGGAACACGGCGAAACTCCCGAAAAAATTTCAATAATCCGATTAAACTATTTTGAAAAAACATACTTTACAATGATATGGTCACACGTATCAAATAAAATCCAAACCGGAGATGGTAGTCGTCCATAACGGCAGCTGAACAGAAGGCAATCCCACTGTCCAACTGGCGCTGCCAAGAGTACCGGAAATGAGGGACACGTCATACAAAGAGCTTGTATTCCAATTCAGAACCAGATGAACACAAAATTTCTTCTCTCACAGCCTCTTGACAACCAGGGGAAGGTCTATGAAGTGTACGTAGACTCTTACGTTTTATGCCCATGTATAGGCAGGAAGTTGAACAGAGCATCGATTTCAGACATTCCACTTCCTGGTCAGGAAATGTGCTGCAGGATGAGTTCTGTTTCACTCAGAGAAATAATTCAAACGGTTTTAGAAACTAGAGAGTATTTTCTATCCAATAGTAATAATAATATGCATATTGTACGAACAAGAATTGAGTACGAGCCGTTTGAAATGGGCATCTTTTATCTGGCTACTCAATACTGCCCCTTGCAGCCATAAGAAGTTTTAAATGTCAGGAATTTTGAAAAACTGAGTTTAAATGTATTTGGCTAAGGTGAATGTAATCTTCCGACTTCAACTGTGAGGCAAAGCGCCAAGAGAACTATACTGTAGGGGGAAAATAAGAGAGGAAGTGTACCAAGAGGACTAGACTTTGGAATAAATATAAGTGAGGCAAAGTGCCAAATGGCCTAGACTGTTGGGTAAATACTGTGTAGAGCCAGAGTACCAAAAGGACAAACTGTAGAGGAAATATTTTGAGAGGCAGTGTGCCAAATGGACTATACTGTAGGGGAAATATCGTATAGAGCCAGCTTGCCAAGAGGACTAGACTGTAGAGGAATTACTGTAAAGAGCCAGCATACCAAGAAGACAAGACTGTTGGGTAAATACTGTGTAGAGTCAGCTTGCCAAGAGGACTTGACTGTAGAGGAAATATAAGTGAGGCAAAGTGCCAAATGGACTAGACAGTAGGGGAAATACTGTGCAGAGCCAGCGTGCCAAGAGGACTAGACAGTAAGGGAAATATAAGAGAGGCTCATGGTTATTGTGTGTCTAATGTATGTTTATGTCTATCTAAACCATAACAGTCAACGTAGTTCTGATGCTGGTGCATACACTCTCTATATCTGAAAGAATCAGGACCTGACTGGGTGAGCAGAGCAGCCTCTAACCCCTCCCTCCTTTACATAGCCAAACCCACAGTGTGGCCCCCAGAGGAATCCCCACAGAGGTACGGTGGGTATTTAAACCAGAGTAGAGAGGTAACCTGACCTATGTGGGTCTGTGTGGCGCTGTATTACGCCATACCTTCTACACATCAGGGGAATGAGGCTCTCTCCGGCTCCTGCTCTGGATCCAAGTCTGGCTGGTAGTCTGGTTCTTCTACATCTAGCTGTGGTGGCTGGTGGGCGTACCTTGCTTGCGTCTGCCTCTACCTCTACCTCTGCCTCGGGGCGGGAGTCTGTCAGATGCAGGCTCCAAGGCACCCCTCGTCCTCCGGTGTTCTCCCAGGACGGGGACTTTGTCATCGGGGGTGTTTTCTCCATTCATTACTATATGCACACTGTGGATCACAGCTACACCAGCATGCCTGAACCCCTGCAGTGCACTGGGAGGTCAGTGAGCGCAAGAGGGAACAGGGGACAGGACTGTGGCTGTGTGGGGAGACAGATGAATTGTGTTTTAAAGATACAGAGACAGTTTGTTTAAAGACAGAGAAACAGTGTGTTTAAAGACAGAGAAACAGTGTGTTTAAAGACAGAGAAACAGTGTGTTTAAAGATACAGAGACAGTGTGTTTAAAGACAGAGAAACAGTGTGTTTAAAGACAGAGAAACAGTGTGTTTAAAGACAGAGAAATAATGTGTTTAAAGACAGAGAAACAGTTTGTTTAAAGACAGAGAAACAGTGTGTTTTAAAGATACAGAGAAACAATGTGTTTAAAGACAGGGAAACAGTTTGTTTAAAGACAGAGAAACAGTGTGTTTAAAGACAGAGAAACAGTGTGTTTTAAAGATACAGAGAAACAATGTGTTTAAAGACAGGGAAACAGTTTGTTTAAAGACAGAGAAACAATGTGTTTAAAGACAGAGAAACAGTGTGTTTTAAAGATACAGAGACAGTTTGTTTAAAGACAGAGAAACAGTGTGTTTAAAGACAGAGAAACAGTGTGTTTAAAGACAGAGAAACAGTGTGTTAATGAGACAAACAGTGTGTTAATGAGACAAACAGTGTTTTAAAGACAGGCAAACAGTGTTTTAAAGACAGATAAACAGTTCGTTGAAAGACAGATAAAACGCGTGTTTGTGTCTGAGAGAGTAGGTAATTGTTACTGTTACTGTTACAAAGGATCACATTTTCAATTGCAGGCTATCCTACAATGTCCTCAATTACAGACAACAGAAGTGTAGGCAAATAGACTGTATGGAACATAATACTAGATATTAGGCTGTTTGCCAAGGTGACATTCTATAGGCTAGTTTATGATTGTCCGGAGGTGCTCACTGACCCATCTCCTATTTACAGCATGGATTCCCGTGAGTTGCGCTTCTCGCGCGCCATGGTCTTCGCAGTTGAGGAGATAAACAACAGTTCGTACCTTCTACCGGGTGTCACGCTTGGTTATCAAGTGCACGACTCCTGCAACTCGGTCCCTATGGCTGTGAAAGTGGCCTTCCAGCTGGCTAATGGCTTGGACCCCATGTTTGATACCGGAGAACAGTGCTCTGGGTCGGCTACAGTGACAGCTATCGTTGGCGAGTCTGCCTCCACGCCTACCATCAGCATGTTGCGCATCATCGGCCCTTTTGGCATTCCTCAGGTAAACTCCAGTGGAAAGAAATCTTTCAGCTTCTTTTAATTTACTCTATTCCTAGTTTATATTCTCCTCTCTTTCAGGAACGAGTTCTACTTTTAATTTACTGTATTCCTAATGTATATTCTCCTCTCTTTCAGGAATGAGACAAACTTTTAATCCATTGTATTCTAACTGTAAACTCCTCTCGTTCAGGAATATACATTTCTGTGTGAAATTATGTGGAGAAAGGCATTTGAACTTAGACTGAGGACTATCTTTCATAGGCTAGGTTGTTATGGGAGACCAGGGATTGGTGTCACACTTGTGTGTATCCTTTTCTTTCTGGCCTAAGGAAAAACAATGAGTTGGCTTATTATTATTAATGTCTCCCTAACATCAAACTACATAGCTAAATAAAAAAAGCAGGAAGTAGCCAATACATTAGAGTTGTTAGGCCGACATGATGTTCTTTCTCATGTTTTCGACTGTCTGTTTCTACCTAGGTGAGCCACTCTTCCACCTGTGCGTGTCTGAGTGATAAGAAACAGTATCCAACCTTCTTCAGAACCATCCCCAGTGACCAGTTCCAGGCTGCCGCTCTGGCCCACCTCATCAAGCACTTCGGCTGGACCTGGATTGGGGCGGTCCGTTCCGACTCTGACTACGGTAATAACGGGATGGCGGCTTTCCTACAGGCAGCACAAGAGGAAGGCATCTGTGTGGAGTATTCTGAAGCCTTCTCCCTTACAAACCCACTCAGCAGAGTGCAACGGGTGGCCGACGTGATCCGCAGGTGATCCGTGATTACTTGTGTACTTTTCAGTCATACAAATGCAAGACCATATTTATAAAAATACTATTGTTATTAATTTCTCTCTTTTCCAAAAGCTGATCTGTGAGACCAACATGATTTGCATATCTTAAACATGTCAAAAGTGTTGATTAATACTAATGTTCATATTCACTTCACTGAGATATTCCAATGAATGACAAACATGACAAGCATATTAACCTTTTACGGGGGCAGCCCGACACCGGTACACTTATGACAACATCCAGCTCAAAGTGCAGGGCGCGAAATTCAAAATCTATTTTTTGTTTATATTTAACTTTAACACATTAACAAGTCCAAGACACCAGATGAAAGGTGCACATCTTGTGAATCAAGCCAACATGTCCGATTTTTTAAATGTTTTACAGGGAAGACAAAATATGTAAATCTATTAGCTAACCACGTTAGCAAGAGACACCACTTTTCTAACTCCATCAGTTTCTTACTCCATCAGGTGCTATCACAAATTCGACAAAATAAAGATATAAATAGCCACTAACCAAGAAACAAATTCATCAGATGACAGTCTGATAACATATTTATTGTATAGCATATGTTTTGTTCGAAAAATGTGCATATTTCATGTATAAACCATAGTTTACATTTCAGCTACAATCCGCAATTGCACCGAAAGCATCCATAATATTTAAAGACACCAACGTCAAAAAGCTAATTACTCATCATAAAACATTTCTGAAAATACATAGTCTGCAGCAATTGAAAGACAGGCATCTTGTGATTCCAAACAATATTTCCGATTTATTAAATGTTTTACAGCGAAAACAAAATGTATCGCTATATTAGCGTAGCTACAATAGACAGACACAATTGGGCGCCCACGGCCAGATCACATGCACGACAGATATATGAAATAACATCATAAAATGGGTCTTACTTTTGCTGATCTTTCATCAGAATGTTGAAGAAGGTGTCCTCTGTCCAGATGAGTCGTTGTTTCGATTCAGAATGGCAAATTTCCCTCTTCAATTAGCATTGGCACTAGCCGAGTGGCATAAATTTCTCCAACGTAAACACAGTCAGAGGAAGGAACACGGCAAAACTCCCGAATAAAGTTTCAATAATCTGATTAAACTATATTGAAAAAACATACATTACGATGATATGGTCACATGTATCAAAAAAAATTTGAGCCGGAGATGTTAGCCGTTCGTTACGAAGGCAAAACAGAAGTCAATCCCACTTCCTTCAGAGTACCGGAAGTGGACGGTCACGTCAAAGAAATAGGTTTTTTTCCACCACAGAACAAGATGAGCACAAAAATGTCTTCTCTGACATCCTCTTTACACCAATAGGAAGGCGTATAGAGTATCAGCAGACTCCTAAGTGTCAAGACCATGTATAGGCATCAAGTTGAGAAGAGAATCGATTTCTGACATTTCACTTCCTGGTCAGGAAAAGTGCTGCAGAAGGACTTCTGTTTCACTCAGAGAAATAATTCCAACTGTTTTAGAAACTAGAAAGTGTTTTCTATCCAAAAAGAATAATAATATTCATATTGTACGAGCAAGATTTGAGTAGGAGGCCGTTTGAAATGGGCACGATTTCACTGGCTACTCAACACTTTGTCTTGCAGCCATAAGAAGTTTTAAGCATATGATATAATCATGTTCCCCAGCTCCACAGCCCGGGTGGTGGTTGCATTCGTATCCTCTTGGGATATGAGAATCCTGCTGAGGGAGATGGAACGCCTGCCCTCTCCTCCCCGCCAGTGGATCGGGAGTGAGTCCTGGGTCTCTGAACCAGATATGCTGCGCTTCGGCCTGTGTGCCGGGACCATTGGATTTGGCATCCAACGCTCTGTCATCCCCGGCCTCAGGGACTTCCTCCTGGACCTCTCCCCACAGAAGGTGTCCAACTCTCCCACGCTCACAGAGTTCTGGGAGGGAGCCTTTGGCTGTAGGCTGGGGATAGGTATCTATTTATCTATCTATCTATCCATCCATCATCCATCTATCCATCCATTTGTCTGTCTATCTATCTATCTATCTATCTATCTATCTATCTATCTATCTATCTATTTATCTATATATCTATTTACAAGTCTGTCTGTCTGTCTGTCTGTCTGTCTGTCTGTCTGTGTGTCGGTCTGTCTGTAGGGACCTCTACAGGTGTTGGGGTTAAAGAGAAGGTGTGTGATGGCAGTGAGGATATACAGCAGCTACAGGCCCCCTACACAGATACATCCCAGCTGCGTGTCACTAACATGGTGTATAAAGCTGTTTACGCCATAGCACACGCCATCCACAGCATCGTTTGTGAAGAGAGAGAAAACTCCACTGTGAACTGTGACAAAAACCTTAATGTGAAGTCAACACAGGTGAATGACAAGTCCATAGTATAATTTCCGGATAAATATGTTTATTTAGACTACATGTATGAGGGCCTATGAGTTCTCATTATACTTTACAACTTCTTCTGAAGTAACACATCTGATGAATATGAGTTGAATTAATGTTATGTTTCTCTCTCTCCATCTCTCTTCCCTTCTCTCCATTTCTTTCTTTCCATCATTCTTCCCCTTTATCCATCTCTTATCTCTCTCTTCACCTCTCTCCATCTATCTCTCCATCTCTCATCCCCTCACTCATCTCTCAACCCTTATCTCCATCTCTCTTCACCTCTCTCCTTCTCTCTTGTCCCCTCTCTCTACCTTGCCCTTCCAACCCCCAGGTCCTGGAGAGATTGAGGAGGGTGAACTTCTCTCGTAACGGGTACCAGGTGTCTTTCGATGCCAACGGGGACCCAGTGGCCACCTATGAGCTGGTCAACTGGCAGAGACGGAAGAGTGGGAAGATGGAGTTTGTGACAGTGGGGCGCTATGATGCGTCCATGCCTCCTGACCAGAGGCTTGACATCGAGAGGGAAATCACCTGGGTAAAGAACAGTACACAAGTACCTGTGTCAGTGTGCAGTGAGAGCTGTCCCCCAGGCACTCGTAAGGCTGTACAGAAAGGAAAGCCTGTATGCTGTTATGACTGTATCCAATGTGCAGAGGGAGAAATAAGTGATAACACAGGTAGGACTACAGGAACAGTTGGCAAAAATGTGTAGTAATTTCTATCACGGTTTACTAAGTAGTGGTTTATTCATATTACCACCACTACAAAGGTAGTGTCTGTCAATCATGTTCCTGTTCTTATTATCTCATGTAAGCTGCACATTAATTCAACATTATTTATTGTTAACTGACAAAGTGCAGCATTGTGGGACATGTATTTTGTAAATAAATAAAACCTGAATCTATTATTACTAACAGTTGATGTCTGTTACATTGTTCTGGTCAGATTCTTCAGACTGTCTGATCTGTCCCAAGGAGTACTGGCCCAACGCTGAGAGAGACCGCTGTATCCTTAAGCCTGTGGAGTTCCTGTCCTTCCACGAGGTCCTCGGAATCATCCTGACCGCCTGCTCTGTGGGCGGGGCTTGTCTGGCCATCGCCACGGCAACCATCTTCTACCACCACCGAACTTCGGCCATCGTCAGGGCCAACAACTCTGAGCTGAGCTTCCTGCTGCTCTTCTCCTTGACTCTGTGTTTTCTGTGTTCTCTTACCTTCATTGGCCGGCCCTCTGAGTGGTCCTGTATGCTGCGTCACACAGCGTTTGGGATCACCTTCGTCCTCTGCATCTCTTGTGTTCTGGGGAAAACAATAGTGGTGTTGATGGCCTTCAGGGCTACACTTCCAGCCAGTAATGTCATGAAATGGTTTGGTCCTCCACAGCAGAGATTGACTGTAGTGTCCTTCACGTTTGTCCAGGCTTTGATATGCACTCTGTGGTTGGTCCTGTCCCCTCCCTTCCCCATTAAAAACTTCACTACCTACAAGGAAAAGATCATTCTAGAGTGTGATGTGGGGTCAGCTATTGGTTTCTGGGCTGTGTTGGGCTATATAGGACTCCTGTCTCTCCTGTGCTTTGTGCTGGCTTTTCTGGCTCGGAAGCTGCCTGATAACTTTAATGAGGCCAAATTCATCACCTTCAGCATGCTCATATTCTGTGCAGTCTGGATCACCTTTATCCCAGCTTATGTCAGCTCTCCTGGAAAGTTGACTGTAGCTGTGGAGATCTTTGCCATCATCACCTCTAGCTTTGGGTTGTTCTTTCTGTTATTTGTTCCTAAATGCTTCATTATTCTGTTCAGGCCGGAGAAGAACACCAAGAAACACCTTATGGCGAAGACATCCAATGATATACGTTATTAAGAAATGATTGAGGGGAAAAAACATAGGTAGGACTACTCTGACAGAGATGACCAACAATTTAGCAGCTAATCATTGGTAACATTGTAACTAGTAACATGCAACAGGTTCAGTTTAGATATTCCAATGTTATGAGAGATTGTTCAAAGCTAGAGTGTTAAATTCTAATTTGACCTGCTAAATGATGTGATTAGCAGTAGCCTACAGAGTGGAACCACTTCCATGTTGTTGGAGAAAAGCTGTATTCTTATATGAATTGATATAACATTGAAGTGCATGTGTTCAATTGATATTGTAATTCATCATATTATGTATTATAATAATATAATAAACATTTTCATAGACAGTTAAAGTCGGAAGTTTACATACACTTAGGTTGGAGTCATTAAAACTAGTTTTTCAACAACTCCACACATTTCTTGTTAACAAATTACACTTTTGGCAAGTCTGTTAGGACATCTACTTTGTGCATGACAAAAGTCATTTTTTCCAACAATTGTTCAAAGACAGATTATTTCACTTATAATTCACTATTTCACACTTCCAGTGGGTGAGATTTTACATACACTTAGTTGACTGTGCCTTTAAATAGCTCGGAAAATTGCAGAAATATATATCATGGCTTTAGAAGCTTCTGATCTGACCTGTGGATGTATTTCAAGGCCTACCTTCAAACTCAGTGTCTCTTTGCTTGACATCATGGTAAAATCAAATTAAATCAGCCAAGACCTCATAAAAATAATTATAGACCTCCACAGTCTAGTTCATCCTGGGGAGCAATTTCCAAACACTTGAAGGTACCACGTTCATCTGTACAAACAATAGTACGCAAGTATAAACACCGTGGGACCACGCAGGCGTCATACCACTCAGGAAGAAGATGCGTTCTGTCTCCTCGAGATTAACGTACTTTGGTGTGCGAAAGTGCAAATCAATCCCAGAACAACAGCAAAGGACCTTGTGAAGATGCAGGAAGGAAACAGGTACAAAATTATTTATATCCACAGTAAAACGAGTCCTATATCGACATAACCTGAATGGCCTCTCAGCAAGGAAGAAGCCACTGCTCCAAAACCGCCATAAAAATGCCAGACTATGGTCTGCAACTGCACATGGGGACAAAGTGAACATCGTTAGGTTTGGAGGAAAAGGGAGGAGGCTTGCAAGCGAAAAGAACACCATCCCAACCGTGCAGCACGGGTTGGCAGCATCATGTTGTGGGGTTGCTTTGCTGCAGGAGGGACTGGTGCACTTCACAAATAAGATGGCATCATGAGGGGAGAAAATGATGTGGATATATTGAGGCAACATCTCAAGAAATCAGTCAGGAAGCTAAAGCTTGGTCGCAAATGTGTCTTCCAAATTGACAGCGACCCCAAGCATACTTCCAAAGTTGTGGCAAAAATGGCCTAAGGACAACAAAGTCAAGTTATTGGAGTGGCCATCACAAAGCCTTGACCTCAATGCAATAGAAATTTTGTGGGCAGAACTGAAAAAGCGTGTGCGAACGAGGAGGCTGACAAACCTGACCCAGTTACACCAGCTCTGTCAGGAGGAATGGGCCAAAATTCACCCAAATTATTGTGGGAAGATTGTGGAAGGCTACCCAAAACGTTTTACCCAAGGTAAACAATTTAACTTCTTGAGGGCAGGGGGCAGCATTTCACTTTCGGATAAATAGCATGCCAAAATTCAACTGCCTGCTACTCATTACCAGAATATAAGATATGCATATTATTAGTAGATTTGGATAGAAAACACTCTGGAGTTTCTAAAACTGTTTGAATCATGTCTCTGAGAATAACAGAACTTATGTAGCAGGCAAAACGCTGAGGACAAACCATTCAGAATTTTTATTTTTTTGATGTCACTGTGTTTTCAATTATATTTCTTAGAGACACCAGATTTCTAATAGACTAGCTTGCAGCTCCTACCGCTTCCACTGGATGTCACCAGTCCTTGGAAATCGGTTGAGGTTATTCCTTTGTGTAATGAAGAAATAGGGCTTTCGTAAACGAAGGTCACATGAAGTGCATTTTTTGAGAGAGGCACGTTACGAAAAAAGTTGCGTCAGTTTGTTTTCTTTTTGTATTGAACACAGATCATCCTGTCTTCAAATTGATCGATTATTAACATTTAAAAATACCTAACGTTGTATTACAAAAGTAGTTTGAAATGTTTTGGTAAAGTTTACATGTAACTTTTGATATATTTTGTAGTGACGTGGCAAAAGTTGGAAGCTGTGTTTTTCTGGATGAAACGGTCCAAATAAATTGACATTTTGGATATATATCGACGGAATTAATCAAACAAAAGGACCATTGTGATGTTTATGGGACATATTGGAGTGCCAACAAAATAATTTTGTCAAAGGTAAGGCATGATTTATATTTTATTTCTGTGTTTTGTGTCGTGCTTGCATGGTAGAAATATGCTACTCTCTTTGTTTACTGTTGTGCTATTGTCAGATAATAGCATCTTATGCTTTCGCCAAAAAGCCTTTTTGAAATCTGACATGTTGGCTGGATTCACAACGAGTGTAGCTTTAATTTGGTATCTTACATGTGTGATTGAATGAAAGTTTGATTTTTATATCATTTTATTTGAATATGGCGCTCTGTATTTTCCCTGGCTATTGGCCGGTGGGACGATTGCATCCCACCTGCCCCAGAGAGGTTAAAGGCAATGCTACTGTCATGAGAATTTTCAATCACAATGATAATAACTAACAATCAATAGCTTTGACCAATCCCCGAGGTTTGTTAGACCATGGGTTTAATAATAATTAGGCAAAGACTCAGTTTATGCAAAAGGTTAGTACAGTTTATTCATGAGAACTTTCTAAAGTCAAGAATGAAAACAGTCTTTATAACACACACAAACAAGTTCAAATCTTAAGCTACGCCTTGCTCAGACAGTCAGTGTTTTTCCACAACACAGATACATTGTTTCTTTAACCTGTTTGGGCTGCAGGGGCAGTATTGAGTAGCCAGATAAAAGGTGCCCATTTCAAACGGCCTCGTACTCAATTCTTGCTCGTACAATATGCATATTATTATTACTATTGGATAGAAAACACTCTCTAGTTTCTAAAACCGTTTGAATTATATCTGTGAGTCAAACAGAACTCATTTGGCACAAACTTCCTGACCAGGAAGTGGAAAGTCTGAAATCGAGGCTCTGTTCTACTTCCTGCCTATAAATGGGCATGATACGTATTAGTATACGTGCACTTCATAGATCTTCCCCTGGATGTCAAGAGGCGGTGAGAGAAGAAATTTAGTGTTTATCTTGGTCTGAAGTGGAATACAAGCTCTTTGTATGACGTGTCCCCCATTTCTTGTTTTCTGGAGAGCGCGAAGGGGGACCTGGATTTGCCTTCTGTTTAGCTGCCGTTATAGGCGACTAATATCTCCGGCTTTGATTTTATTTGATACATGTGACCATATCATCGTAAAGTATGTTTTTTTCAATATAGTTTCATCAGATTATTGAACATTTTTCGGGAGTTTTGCCGTGTTCCGTTCTCTTCCGTTTGTTGACATGGAGAGATTCGCGCCACTTGGCCAGTGTGCTTGCTAATTCAAGAGGGAAAATGGACGTTCTAAGTCCAAGCAACGATTGCTCTTGACAAAGGACACCTTCTACAACATTCTGATGGAAGATCAGCAAAAGTAAGAAACATTTTATGATGCTATTTCATATATCTGTCGTGCATGTGAACGACTGTAGGGCCGCTCATGACTGTAGGGCAGCTCATGACTATAGGGCAGCTCATGACTGTAGGGCAGCTCATGACTGTAGGGCAGCTCATGACTTTAGGGCAGCTCATGACTGGAGGGCAGCCCATGACTGGAAGGCAGCTAATGACTGGAGGGCCGCTCATGACTGGAGGGCAGCTCATGACTGGAGGGCGGCTCTGGCAGCTCCTGACTGGCTGGCGGCTCTGGTAGCTCCTGACTGGCTAGCGGCTCTGGCAGCTCCTGACTGGCTGGCGGCTCTGGCAGCACCTGACTGGCTGGCGGCACGTCCTGACCAACACTAAACAAGCAAAACACATAAGAACCCTGGTCAGGACATTACACTCTCGGACATTCGGTTTCGTTTTTATTTATTTATTTTTTTCATTTTTCCGCTGTCCCGGTAAGTCCCACCAGAGGGCGAATGGAATCATATTGCATATGTACAAAACATCACCAATCACGACGTGGCCTTTTCTCCTAAATGGAAAAGACTTTGAAGACGAAACTTGGTGAGCATAGGTTTGGCATAATGGGCAGTTGGCCCTGAACAATATGGCGCCCAGGCCTCAACGTCTTTTTGAGTTATGGCCATTTTTCTGGGATTAAAGGTCAAAACAAAATAAAAGTGCTAATTTGACCGCTTCACGTCAAAGTACATGAACCTATGGTTTCAGGAAAAAAAGAAACAGCCATTTATCTATCGTAATTTAAGACAAATCGTACAATGTACAATTGGTGATGTTTAAAAAAAAAGTTTTTTTCCCCAAAAAGTTAGAGATCCAGTTGAAGCGTGTTCAGACAAATATTTTTTAAGTTGGTTTCGGAGCTCTGCGAGATTTCTGTGATTTTCTGAAATAACACACACTCATTCAACCCTATGTAAATAAGTCAGTTCTTAACATAGGATATGTGTTCACTTTCAGCTTCCTGTGTCAACCGGAAGTACCTTAACCTGTCTAGGATGAGGGTGCCGCTAGCGGCACTCCCCCCCCACCCCCACTGAAAAGGCAGAGCCGCGAAATTCAAAAAATATATATTTTTTAAATATTTAACTTTCACACATTAAAGTCCAATACAGCTAATGAAAGACACAGATCTTGTGAATCCAGCCAACATGTCCGATTTTTAAAATGTTTTACAGGGAAGACACAATATGTAAAGATGTACATCTATTACCTAAAAACACATTAGCATAATCCACCATCTTTTATTTGTCCACCAACACCAGTAGCTATCACCAATTCGGCTAAACTAAGATATTTATAGCCCCTAACCAAGAAAAAAACTCATCAGATGACAGTCTGATAACATATTTATGGTATGGGATAGGTTTTGTTAGAACAATGTGCGTATTTCAGGTAGATGGCATAGGTTACAATTGCACCCACCGTCACAAATGGACTAGAATAATTACATAGAGCAACGTGTTTACCTACTTACTAATCATCAAACATTTCGTAAAAATACACAGCATACACTAATCGAAAGACACAGATCCTGTGAATACAGACAATATTTCAGATTTTCTAAGTGTCTTACAGCGAAAAAACAATAAATCGTTATATTAGCATAGCACATAGCACATAGCAGCCCAGCATTGATTCTAGCCAAAGTGAGCGATAACGTCAACATCGCCAAAATATATTATTTTTTTCACTAACCTTCTCAGAATTCTTCAGATGACACTCCTGTAACATCATATTACACATTCCATATAGAGTTTGATCGAAAACGTTTATATTTAGCCACCAAAATCATGGTTAGACAATGTGAAATGTAGCTCAGCTGGTCAGAAAATGTCCTTGCGCCACTTAGACAGTGATCTACTCTTATACATAAATACTCATAAACGTGACTAAAAAATACAGGGTGGACAGGGATTGATAGACAATTTAATTCTTAATACAATTGCGGAATTACATTTTTTAATTTATCCTTACTTTTCAATACAGTTTGCGCCAAGCGAAGCTACGTCAAAAAACATGGCGTCCTAAGCCACTAAAATGTTTCGACAGAAACACGATTTATCATAATAAAAATGTCCTACTTTGAGCTGTTCTTCCATCAGCATCTTGGGCAAAGGATCCTTTCTTGGGAGTAATCGTCTTTTGGTGGAAAGCTGTCCTCTTGCCATGTGGAAATGCCAACTGCGTTCGGGATGAACTGAAAAGCGTGCCCAGCTATTCACATCGTTTCAAAAATAAATGTCCCAAAATCGCACTAAACGGATATAAATTGCTATAAAACGCTTTAAATTAACTACCTTATGATGTTTTTAACTCCTATAACGAGTGAAAAGATGACCGGAGAAATATAACAGGCTAAACTAACGCTTGGAACAGGAGCGGTCGGTGTCCTCCACGCGCGTTACGCACCAAGAAAAGACTTGCTAGCTACAGGGTTTTTTAATTTGTAGGGCCTGTGAACGCGCAATCGACCCCATTGGAATCGTCATCACGTAAAGGCATCCAGGGGAAGACGTAAGAAGTGTCCGTATAGTCATAGCAATAACAGTGCCCTTTTAACTGACTTCAGAACAGTGGCCAACATTTCTGAAATCTGACTCCATGTCAGGGAAATTGCTGTAGAATGGGCTCTGTTCCACTTAGAGACAAAATTTCAACTCCTATAGAAACTATAGACTGTTTTCTATCCAATAATAATAATAATATGCATATTGTACGATCAAGAATTTTGTGGGAAGCCGTTTCAAAAATTACCCAATTAGCATAAATAGTCTCAACAGCGCCCCCATCCTCAACAGGTTAATAATCAATAAAATTGAAGACAGGATGATCTTTGTTCAATACAGGATTAAAACGAAATGTAGCATGCCTTCTGTTTGATTGAAGCGCATGTCCAGGACACCTGGAGTGACTCGACTTCAAGATGGCCGTATTTCTTCATTACACAAAAGAATAACCTCAACCTATTTCTCAGGACTGTTGACATTCAGTGGAAGCCGTAGGAACTGCAAGCAATTCGCTTACAAATCTGGTTTCCCAATGAAATCTTATTGAAAAGACAGTGACCTCAAAAAACAAAATTCGGAATGCTTTTTCCTCTGGGTTTCGCCTGATAAATAAGTTATGTTATACTCACAGATATGATTCAAACAGTTTTAGAAACTTCAGAGTGTTTTCTATCCAACTCTACCAATACTATGCATATCTTATCTCCTGGGGATGAGTAGCTGGCAGTTGAATTTGGGTATGCTTTTCATCCAAACGTGAAAATGCTGCCCCCTTCCCTAGAGAAGTTAACCTTTCAGCGCACAGATCCTGATTACGGGATCATTTCCCTAAACAACCGCTGAATTGCATGGCGCCAAATTAAAAAATATTACAAAAAACATTTATAATCATGCAATCACAAGTGAAATATACCAAAACACAGCTTAGCTTGTTGTTAATCCACCTATCGTGTCAGATTTTGAAAATATGTTTTACAGAGAAAGAAATCCAAGCTTTTGTGAGTGTATCTTTCCAAAACATCAAATGTGTGATTAGGCAACCCTCATGGACTGTAAATCAGTCAATTCTCCCAACAGATGTCAAAGAAAAAACTCTCACACACAAACATAAAGGATGGAGTGTCACAGTGCGGGGCTTAAAGACACTCAGAGCCTGCAATGGCATTACCATAATCTCAACGCCATGCCGAGTTTAACGAGATTCCACGCTTGACCGTAGCTCGCTCGGTCTGAGCGCAGCGACAGTGAAAAGAAGAAGGCCCAAAATGAATCCTGACCCTAAATTGCAGGTGCTTTTGGGAGACAGCGGCGGAAACGTTAGGGTTAGAAGGACAATTTAACCACAGGAATGTTCCTGAGGTCCTCCCGATCTGTGCAAGCCTAACCTTGATCGTGTGGAATCAACCCTAACAGTAAAAACTGGGTTTTTTCATCTCACAGATTACAATGACATCTCTCCCCATAGGAATACATTGCCTTCTCCTCTAAATTCAACCTGAAGCCTAAGTAGGTTATGAATGCTTTATGAAACTGTCTTCGATGACAATCCATCAGGCAACTATGAGGTCCACCTGTGTCGATTCTAAGATTCTAAGCTTCCTGAAGCAACCGGAAGTGGTTAAAATCACCCTAAAAGTGTTTTGCAATACCCAACCTGCAGTTTGAGAGAAACACTGTATTCTGTGTAAATTAGTCAGTTCTTAACGTAAAGACTAAAGAGTCAGGATTCTGTAAAAGCCTACCCTAATGAGGATTTGTGTTTACTTTTAGCTTCCTGTGCCAATCGGAAGTGCCATAATTGGGGTCAAAGGGGCTGTTTTGAAGGGTTAACCTGTCTAGCCCCAGGGTTCCGCTAGCGGAACTCCTCCCACATTCCACTGAAAAGGCAGAGCGCGAAATTCAAAAAATATTTTTTAGAAATATTTAACTTTCACACATTAACCTGTCTAGGATCAGCGTGGCGCTAGCGGCACCCCCCCCCCCCCCCCCACTGAAAAACCAGTGCCGCGAAATTCAAAAAAAATATTTTTTTAAAATATTTAACTTTCACACATTAAAGTCCAATACAGCTAATGAAAGACACAGATCTTATGAATCCAGTCAACATTTCCGATTTTTAAAATGTTTTACAGGGAAGACACAATATGTAAAGATGTACATCTATTACCTAAAAACACATTAGCATAATCCACCATCTTTTATTTGTCCACCAACACCAGTAGCCATCACCAATTCGGCTAAACTAAGATATTTATAGCCCCTAACCAACAAAAAAACTCATTAGATGACAGTCTGATAACATATTTATGGTATGGGATAGGTTTTGTTAGAAAAAAGTGCATATTTCAGGTATATGGCATAGTTTACAATTGCACCCACCATCACAAATGGACTAGAATAATTACAATGAGCAACGTGTTTACCTAACTACTAATCATCAAACATTTCGTAAAAATACACAGCATACACGAATCGAAAGACACAGATCCTGTGAATACAGACAATATTTCAGATTTTCTAAGTGTCTTACAGCGAAAACACAATAAATCGTTATATTAGCTTAGCACATAGCAATTAGCAGCCCAGCATTGATTCTAGCCAAAGTGAGCGATAAAAGTCAACATCGCCAAAAGATATTAATTTTTTCACTAACCTTCTCAGAATTCTTCCGATGACACTCCTGTAACATCACATTACAACATGCATATACAGTTTGATCGAAAATGTTTATATTTAGCCACCAAAATCATGGTTAGACAATGTGAAATGTAGACAAGCTGGTAAAGAAAACGTCCTTGCGCCACTTAGACAGTGATCTACTCTTATACATAAATACTCATAAACGTGACTAAAAAATATAGGGTGGACAGGGATTGATAGACAATTTAATTCTTAATACAATTGCGTTATTACATTTTTCAATTTATCCTTACTTTTCAATACAGTTTGCGCCAAGCGAAGCTACGTCAAAAAACATGGCGTCCTAAGCCACTAAAATGTTTCGACAGAAACACGATTTATCATAATAAAAATGTCCTACCTTGAGCTGTTCTTCCATCAGTATCTTGGGCAAAGGATCCTTTCTTGGGAGAAATCGTCTTTTGGTGGAAAGCTGTCCTCTTGCCATGTGGAAATGTCAACTACGTTCGGGATGAACTGAAAAGCGTTTCCAACTTTTCACATCGTTGCAAAAATAAATGTCCCAAAATCGCACTAAACGGATATAAATTGCTATAAAACGCTTTAAATTAACTACTTTGTGATGTTTGTAACTCCTATAACGAGTGAAAAGATGACCGGAGAAATATAACAGGCTAAACTAATGCTTGGAACAGGAGAGGGTCGGTGTCTTCCACGCGCGTTACGCAGCAAGAAAAGACTTGCTAGCTAAAGGTTTTTTTCATTTGTAGGGCCTGTGAACGAGCAATCGAGCCCGTTGGAATCGTCATCACGTAAAGGCATCCAGGGGAAGACGTAAGAAGTGTCCGTATAGTCATAGCAACGACAGAGCCCTTTTAAATGACTTCAGAAAAGTGGCCAACGTTTCTCAAATCTGACTCCATGTCAGGGAAATTGCTGTAGAATGGGCTCTGTTCCACTTAGAGACAAAATTTCAACTCCTATAGAAACTATAGACTGTTTTCTATCCAATAATAATAATAATATGCATATTGTACGATCAAGGATTTTGTGGGAAGCCGTTTAAAAAATTAGCCACATTAGCATAAATAGTCTAAACAGCGCCCCCATCCCCAACAGGTTAACAAGTCCAATACAGCTAATGAAAGATACACATCGCGTGAATCCAGCCAACATGTCCGATTTTTTAAATGTTTTACAGGGAAAACACAATATATATTTATGGTAGCTCACCAACAAATAGAAAAAAGCACAGACATTTTTCACAGCACAGGTAGCATGCACAAAATCAACCAAACTAACCTAGAACAAACCAAAGAAACCAAGAAACGACTTCATCAGATGACAGTCTTATAACATGTTATACAATAAATCTATGTTATGTTCGAAAAATGTGCACATTTCAGGTATAAATCATAGTTTACATTGCGGCTACAATCAGAAATTGCACCGAAAGCAGCCAGAATAATTACAGACACCAACGTGACATACCGAAATACTCATCATAAAACATTTCTGAAAAATACATGGTGAATAGCAAATGAAAGACAAAGATATTGTGAATACAGACAATATTTCCGATTTTGTAAGTGTTTTACAGCGAAAACATAATATAGCATTATATTAGCTTACTACAATAGCCTACCGCATTCATTCATCAAGGCACGTTAGCGATAGCAATAGGCACGTTAGCGTTAGCGAATAAACCAGCAAAAGATATTAAATTTCACTAACCTTCATAAACCTTCCTCAGATGACAGTCCTATAACATCAGGTTATACATACACTTATGTTTTGTTCGAAAATGTGCATATTTAGAGCTTACATCCGTGGTTATACAACGTAGCATAACATAGCATAACATGCTAACGTAGCATCTTTTCCCCAGAATTTGCGGATATTTCTATTAGACTCTCACCTATTCTGACCAAATAGCTATTCATAAACATTACAAAAAAATACATGTTGTATAGGAAACGATAGATCCATTAGTTCTTAATGCAATCGCAGTGTTAGAATTCTAAAAATATCTTCATTACGACATAAGACTTAGTTATGGTAAGGGAATAACCAAAACCTGAGCGCAAAGCTACTAGTACACAGTTCGACAGATATATGAAATAGCATCACAAAATGGTTCCTACTTTTGCTGATCTTCTATCAGAATGTTGTACCTTTGGTCCTTTGTCCAGAAGCGTCTTTGTTTGTATTCAGAACGTTCTTTTTCCATCTTGAATTAGCAAGCACACTGGCCATGCGGCGCTAAGCTCTCCAACGTCAACAAAGTCAAACAACGCAACACAACTAACGTCCCGTATAAATTTCAATAATCTAATGAAACTATATTGAAAAAACATACTTTAGGATGATATTGTAACATGTATCAAATAAAATCAAAGCCGGAGATCATATTCGCCCATAACGACTGGTTTCCAGTAGGCAATAACAGGTCCCAACACGCGCCTTGCAGAAAACAGAAAATGGGGGACACGTTGTTCCAAGAGGGATTATTCAACGTCAGACAGAGATATTCAACTCCTTTTTCCTCTCACTTCCTCTTGACATCCGGGTGAAGGTGTATGACGTGCCGGTATAGCCATACCTATCATGCCCATTTATAGGCAGTCACTTGAACAGAACATAGATTTCAGACTTCCCACTTCCTGGTCACAAAGTGTGCTGCCAAATGAGTTCTGTTTTACCCACAGACAAAATTCCAACGGTTTTAGAAACTAGAGAGTGTTTTCTATCCAATAGTAAGAATAATATGCATATTGTACGAGCAAGAATTGAGTACGAGGCCGTTTAAATTGGAGACGTTTTTCCCCAAAAGTGAAAACAGCACCCCCTGTCCTCATCAGGTTAACCTGTTAAGGCTAGGGGGTGCTGTTGTCACTATTTATGGAAATAATATGACTGTCAATTAGAGGAAACGCCAAACACCTGCCTCTAATTGAGAGCCATACCAGGCAACCCATTAACCCAACATAGAAAACACATAACATAGACTACCCACCCAAAACTCACGCCCTGACCAATTAAACACATACCACACAACAGAAAACACTCAGGAACGTGACAGAACCCCCCCTCAAGGTGCGAACTCCGGGCGCACCCCTACAACTCAAGGGGAGGGTCTGGGTGGGCATCTGTCCGCGGTGGCGGCTCCGGCGGTGGACGAGGACACCACTCCACCACTGTCTTTGTCCCTCTCCTTCGCGTCCTTTGAGTGGCGACCCTCGCCCCCGACCATGGTCCAGGAACCCTCACTAAGGCCCCTCCTACATAGAGGAGACAGCTCAGGACAGAGAGGTAGCTCAGGACAGAGAGGTAGCTCAGGACAGAGAGGTAGCTCCGGACAGAGAGGTAGCTCCGGACAGAGAGGTAGCTTAGGACAGAGGGACAACTCTGTACTAATGGCAGCTCCGGACTGGGTGGCAGCTCCGGACTGGGTGGCAGCTCCGGACTGGGTGGCAGCTCCGGACTGAGTGGCAGCTCCGGACTGAGTGGCAGCTCATGACTGTAGGGCAGCTCATGACTGTAGGGCAGCTCATGACTGTAGGGCAGCTCATGACTGTAGGGCAGCTCATGACTGTAAGGCAGTTCATGACTGTAATCAGCTCATGACTGTAGGGCAGCTCATGACTGTAAGGCAGCTCCTGACTGGCTGGCGGCTCCTGACTGGCTGGCGGCTCTGGCAGCTCCTGACTGGCTGGCGGCTCTGGCAGCTCCTGACTGGCTGGCAGCTCTGGCAGCTCCTGACTGGCTGGCGGCTCTGGCGGCTCCTGACTGGCTGGCGGCTCTGGCGGCTCCTGACTGGCTGGCGGCTCTAGCGGCTCCTGACTGACGGACGGCTCTAATGGCTCGGGACAGACAGGTGGCTCTAATGGCTCGTGGCAGACGGATGGCTCAGAAGGCGCTGGGCAGACGGATGGCTCAGATGGCGCTGGGCAGACGGATGGCTCAGAAGGCGCTGGGCAGACGGATGGCTCAGACGGCGCTGGGCAGACGGATGGCTCAGACGGCGCTGGGCAGACGGATGGCTCAGACGGCGCTGGGCAGACGGATGACTCAGTCCTGCTGAGGCCCACAGTAGGCCTGGTGCGTGGTGCCGGAACTGGTGGTACCGGACTGGAGACACGTACCTCAAGGCTAGTGCGGGGAGCAGGAACAGGGCACACTGGACCCTCGATGCGCACTATAGGCCTGGTGCGTGGTACCGGAACTGGAGGTACCGGGCTGAGAGCACGCACCTCAGGGCGAGTGCGGGGAGAAGGAACAGTGCGTATAGGGCTCTGGAGACGCACAGGAGGCTTGATGCGTGGTGCCGAAACTGGAGGCACTGAGTTTGAGACATGCACCACAGGGAGAGTGCGTGGAGGAGGAACAGGGCTCTGGAGACGCACTGGAAGCCTGGTGCGTGGTGTAGGCACTGGTGGTACTGAGCTGGGGCGGGAAGGTGGCGCCGGATATATCGGACCGTGTAGGCGTACTGGCTCCCTTGAGCACTGAGCCTGCCCAACCTTACCTGGTTGTATGCTCCCCGTCGCCTGACCAGTGCGGGGAGGTGGAATAACCCGCACCGGGCTATGCACACGTACAGGAGACACCGTGCGCTCTACTGCGTAACACGGTGTCTGCCCGTACTCCCGCTCTCCATGGTTAGCCTGGGAAGTGGGCGCAGGTCTCCTACCTGCCCTAGACCCACTACCTCTTATCCCCCCCCCCCAAGAAATTTTTGGGTTGTACTTGTGGGCTTTTCGGGCTTCCGTGCTAGACGCGTCCCCTCATAACGCCGGTTCCTCTCTCCGGTTTCCTCCGCTCTCCGAGCTGCCTCCAGCTGTTCCCATGGGAGGCGATCCTTTCCAGGCAGGATCTCCTCCCATGTGTAGCAACCCTTACCGTCCAAAACATCCTCCCATGTCCATTCCTCCTTCTTGCACTGTCCCTTCCTCCCGTTACACCGCTGCTTGATCTTTTGTTGGTGGGTGGTTCTGTAACGGAATTCCTCCTCCTCTTCATACGAAAAAGAGGAGTGGTGATTCGACCAAGACGCAGCGTTGTAACTTGACATTATATTTATTAAATAAGACGAAAAAACACGAAACGAAATACACTTGAATAATTAACAAAATAACAAAACGGATTAGACAGACCTGGACATGGAACTTACATAAAACACGAAGAACTCACGAACAGGAACAGACTACATAAACCAAGACAGTCCCGCATGGCGCGACAAACACTGACACAGGAGACAACCACCCACAAGAAACAATGTGAAACAACCTACCTTAATATGACTCTCAATTAGAGGAAACGCCAAACACCTGCCTCTAATTGAGAGCCATACCAGGCAACCCATTAACCCAACATAGAAAACATATAACATAGACTACCCACCCAAAACTCACGCCCTGACCAATTAAACACATACCACACAACAGAAAACAGGTCAGGAACGTGACAGTGTGCTTGCTAATTCAAGAGGGAAATAGTTAGTTCTGGATCCAAACAAAGACTGTTCTGGACAATGGAGCCCTTTACAACATTCTGATGGAAGATCAACAAAGATAAGGACCCAATTTGGGATGCTATTTCATATATCTGTCAAACTGTGCTATCGCTACCGATTACTTGGAATCAATGCTGTTGTGTGTTAGCTATTGCAGTAAGCTAATATAACGATATATTGTGTTTTCGCTGTAAAACACTTAAAAAATCGGAAATATTGTCTGTATTCACAAGATCTTTGTCTTTCATTTTGCTATACACCATATATTTTTCTGAAATGTTTTATGATGAGTAATTAGGTAGTTGACGTTGGTGTCTGTATTTACTCTGGCTACTCCCGTGCTATTTCTGACTGTAGCTATGATGGTAGCATCAATGTAAAACTGATTTATAGCTCAAATATGCACATTTTTTCGAACAAAACATAGATTTATTGTGTAACATGTTATAGGGCTGTCATCTGAGGAAGTTGTTTCTAGGTTTGTTTGGTTGGATCTTGGTTAGGTAGGTTGGCTTTGTGCATGCTACCTGTGCTGTGAAAAATGTCTGTCCTCTTTTGTATTTGGTGGTGAACTAACATAAATATACGTGCTGTTTTTGCTGTAAAACATTTTAAAAATCGGACACGTTGGCTGGATTCACAAGATGTTTATCTTTCAAATGCTGTATTGGACTTGTTAATGTGTGAAAGTTAAATATTTAAAAAAAAAATGATTTTGAATTTCGCGCCCTGCAATTGAGCTGGATGTTGTCATAAGTGTATCGACATCGGGCTTGCAGCCCAAACAGGTTAAATACCCTGACCTAGTGAGATATACATGGCGGAGGCTTAATCAAGCTAGTCGCCTTGACTACTTTCTTATATCATTCTCTCTGGCACTAAAAGTTAAAAAGTGTTTGATAGGGGACAGAATGCGGTCGGACCATCACATAATTGGCATATATATTACTCTTACAGAATTTCCACGTGGGCGAGGATATTGGAAATTTAATCAAAGCCTACTAGATGATAAATTGTTTAGAACTAGGACAGAAGAATTTATAACTGACTTTTTTAGACATAACATAGGTACAGCAGATCCCCATATTGTATGGGACACTTTTAAGTGTGCCTTTAGAGGCCATGCAATTCAGTACTCATCTATAAAACAAAAGCAATTTCGATCAAAAGAGTCCATATTAACCTGTCTAGGATCAGCGTGGCGCTAGCGGCACCCCCCCCCCCCCCCCCACTGAAAAACCAGTGCCGCGAAATTCAAAAAAAATATTTTTTTTAAATATTTAACTTTCACACATTAAAGTCCAATACAGCTAATGAAAGACACAGATCTTGTGAATCCAGTCAACATTTCCGATTTTTAAAATGTTTTACAGGGAAGACACAATATGTAAAGATGTACATCTATTACCTAAAAACACATTAGCATAATCCACCATCTTTTATTTGTCCACCAACACCAGTAGCCATCACCAATTCGGCTAAACTAAGATATTTATAGCCCCTAACCAACAAAAAAACTCATTAGATGACAGTCTGATAACATATTTATGGTATGGGATAGGTTTTGTTAGAAAAAAGTGCATATTTCAGGTAGATGGCATAGTTTACAATTGCACCCACCATCACAAATGGACTAGAATAATTACAATGAGCAACGTGTTTACCTAACTACTAATCATCAAACATTTCGTAAAAATACACAGCATACACGAATCGAAAGACACAGATCCTGTGAATACAGACAATATTTCAGATTTTCTAAGTGTCTTACAGCGAAAACACAATAAATCGTTATATTAGCTTAGCACATAGCAATTAGCAGCCCAGCATTGATTCTAGCCAAAGTGAGCGATAAAAGTCAACATCGCCAAAAGATATTAATTTTTTCACTAACCTTCTCAGAATTCTTCCGATGACACTCCTGTAACATCACATTACAACATGCATATACAGTTTGATCGAAAATATTTATATTTAGCCACCAAAATCATGGTTAGACAATGTGAAATGTAGCTCAGTTGGTCAGAAAATGTCCTTGCGCCACTTAGACAGTGATCTACTCTTATACATAAATACTCATAAACGTGACTAAAAAATACAGGGTGGACAGGGATTGATAGACAATTTAATTCTTAATACAATTGCGTTATTACATTTTTTAATTTATCCTTACTTTTCAATACAGTTTGCGCCAAGCGAAGCTACGTCAAAAAACATGGCGTCCTAAGCCACTAAAATGTTTCGACAGAAACACGATTTATCATAATAAAAATGTCCTACCTTGAGCTGTTCTTCCATCAGTATCTTGGGCAAAGGATCCTTTCTTGGGAGAAATCGTCTTTTGGTGGAAAGCTGTCCTCTTGCCATGTGGAAATGTCAACTGCGTTCGGGATGAACTGAAAAGCGTGCCCAACTTTTCACATCGTTGCAAAAATAAATGTCCCAAAATCGCACTAAACGGATATAAATTGCTATAAAACGCTTTAAATTAACTACCTTATGATGTTTTTAACTCCTATAACGAGTGAAAAGATGACCGGAGAAATATAACAGGCTAAACTAACGCTTGGAACAGGTGCGCGCCGGTGTCTTCTTGGCTCATGACGCAGCTCCCAAAGAATGACTAGCTTCAGGGTTTTTTCATTTGTAGGGCCTGTGAACGCGCAATCGACCCCGTTGGAATCGTCATCACGTAAAGGCATCCAGGGGAAGACGTAAGAAGTGTCCGTATAGTCATAGCAACGACAGTGCCCTTTTAAATGACTTCAGAACAGTGGCCAACATTTCTCAAATCTGACTCCATGTCAGGGAAATTGCTGTAGAATGGGCTCTGTTCCACTTAGAGACAAAATTTCAACTCCTATAGAAACTATAGACTGTTTTCTATCCAATAATAATAATAATATGCATATTGTACGATCAAGGATTTTGTGGGAAGCCGTTTAAAAAATTAGCCAAATTAGCATAAGTAGTCTAAACAGCGCCCCCATCCCCAACAGGTTAACAAAGGAAATTGAAGGACTAACAGTACAGTTAGATAACAATAAAAACGGTACCATAGAGGCACAGAATAAGTTACAGGAAAAACAAAAAGAAATGGAGGAACTTATTCAAGAAAGATCCAGTGTAATATATTATAAAAATAAAGCGAACTGGATGGAATATGGGGAAAAATGCACCAAATTCTTTTTCAATCTTCAATATAGAAATGCTACCAAAAAATACGTATTAAAACTTGTTACAAATGATGGAGTCACGCATGATTCACCAGAATTATATTTTGAAAGAGGAAGTAAAGTACTTTAAGAATATGTTTTCGTTTCAGGCTCCTCCATCTCCACTAACTGAAACTAATTGTATGGATTTTTTCCCTAATAATAATGTAAAATTAACATCTGTACAGAAAGACTCATGTGAAGGCCTAATCACAGAGGAGGAACTACTTGATGCAATTGGGGCCTTTAAGGATGGGAAAACTCCAGGACTGGATGGCATACCAGTGGAAGTATACAAACATTTTTTTGATATACTCAAAGGACCATTATTAGCTTGTTCTAACCACTCCTATATAAATGATAGATTATCAGACACGCAACAAGAAGGTGTGATATCATTATTACTGAAACAGGACCCAAGTGGTATATATAAAGATCCAGTCCATTTAAAAAATTGGAGACCTCTTCACTTCAGTGTTGTGATGCAAAAATCCTAGCAAAATGCTTGGCGCATAGAATAAAAAAAGTTTTGTCAGATATTATTTATCCTAATTAGACAGGCTTTTTACATGGATGATACATTGGAGATAATATAAGGCAAGTACTGGAAACAATAGAACACTATGAAATACCGGGGACACCAGGCCTGGTTTTCATAGCTGATTTTGAAAAGGCTTTTGATAAAGTACGACTGGAGTTTATATATAAATGCCTAGAATATTTCAATTTTGGGGAATCTCTTATAAAATGGGTTAAAATTATGTATAGTAACCCTAGGTGTAAAATAGTAAATAATGGCTACATCTCAGAAAGTTTTAAACTATCTCGAGGAGTAAAACAAGGTTGTCCACAATCGGCATATCTATTTATTATTGCCATCGAAATGTTATCTGTTAAAATTAGATCAAACATTAATATTAACCTGTCTAGGATGAGCGTGCCGCTAGCGGCACTCCCCCCCCACCCCCACTGAAAAGGCAGAGCCGCGAAATTCAAAAAAAATATTTTTTTAAAATATTTAACTTTCACACATTAAAGTCCAATACAGCTAATGAAAGACACAGATCTTGTGAATCCAGCCAACATGTCCGATTTTTAAAATGTTTTACAGGGAAGACACAATATGTAAAGATGTAAATCTATTACCTAAAAACACATTAGCATAATCCACCATCTTTTATTTGTCCACCAACACCAGTAGCTATCACCAATTCGGCTAAACTAAGATATTGATAGCCACTAACCAAGAAAAAAACTCATCAGATGACAGTCTGATAACATATTTATGGTATGGGATAGGTTTTGTTAGAAAAATGTGCATATTTCAGGTAGATGGCATAGGTTACAATTGCACCCACTGTCACAAATGGACTAGAATAAATACATAGAGCAACGTGTTTACCTACTTACTAATCATCAAACATTTCGTAAAAATACACAGCATACACTAATCGAAAGACACAGATCCTGTGAATACAGACAATATTTCAGATTTTCTAAGTGTCTTACAGCGAAAACACAATAAATCGTTATATTAGCATAGCACATGTGCAAACATTACCCCAGCATTAATTCTAGCCAAAGGGAGCGATAACGTAAACATCGCCAAAATATATTATTTTTTTCACTAACCTTCTCAGAATTCTTCAGATGACACCCCTGTAACATCACATTACAACATGCATATACAGTTTGTTCGAAAATGTGCATATTTAGCCACCAAAATCATGGTTAGACAATGGGGAAAGTAGCCCAGCTGGTGAGAAAATGTCCGTGCGCCATATTAGACAGTGATCTACTCGTATACATAAATACTCATAAACGTGACTAAAAAATATAGGGTGGACAGCGATTGATAGACAATTTAATTCTTAATACAATCGCGGAATTACATTTTTTAAATTATCCTTACTTTTCAATACAGTTTGCGCCAAGCGAAGCTACGTCAAAAAACATGGCGTCCTAAGCCACTAACATTTTTCGACAGAAACACGATTTATCATAATAAAAATTTCCTACTTTGAGCTGTTCTTCCATCAGTATCTTGGGCAAAGGATCCTTTCTTGGGTCTAATCGTCTTTTGGTGGAAAGCTGTCCTCTTGCCATGTGGAAATGCCAACTGCGTTCAGCATGAACTGGAAGCGTGCCCAGCGATTCACAGCGTTTCAGAAATAAATGTCCCAAAATCGCACTAAACGGATATAAATTGCTATAAAACGCTTTAAATTAACTACCTTATGATGTTTTTAACTCCCATAACGAGTCTTAACATGACCGGAGAAAGATTACTCCCAACACTAATGCTTGGAACAGGTGCGGGTCGGTGTCCTCCAGGCGCATGACGCAGCTCCAAAAGAGTGACTAGCTACAGGGTTTTTAAAATTTATAGTGCCTGTGAACGCGCAATCGACCCCATTCAAATCGTCATCACGTAAAGGCATCCAGGGGAAGACGTAAGCAGTGTCCGTATACTCATAGGAATAACATTGGCTTTAAAACTGACTCCAGAACAGTGGCCAAAATTTCTGAAATCTGACTCCATGTCAGGGAAACTGCTGTAGAATGGGTTCTGTTCCACTTAGAGACAAAATTTCAACTCCTATAGAAACTATAGACTGTTTTCTATCCAATATTAATAATAATATGCATATTGTACGATCAAGAATTTTGTAGGAAGCCGTTTCAAAAATTACACGATTACCATAAATAGTGACAACAGCGCCCCCAGCCTCAACAGGTTAAGGGATTAGAAATCCAGGGCCTAAAAACTAAGGTGTCATTGTACGCTGGTGATTCATGTTTTCTTTTAAAACCACAACTAGAATCTCTCCACGGCCTCTTAGAGGATCTAGATACATTTGCTATCCTCTCTGGATTAAAACCAAATTATGATAAATGTACCATATTACGTATTGGATCACTAAAAAATACACATTTTACATTTCCATGTAGTTTACCAATTAAATGGTCTGACGGAGATGTGGACATACTCGGTATACAAATCCCAAAAGAAAGAAATGATCTCACTCCAATAAATTTTTATAGAAAGTTAGCAAAAATAGATAAGATCTTGCTACCATGGAAAGGAAAATACCTGTCTATTTGTGGGAAAATCACCCGGATTAACTCTTTAATCATATCACAGTTTACCTATTTGCTTATGGTTTTGCCTACACCTAGTGACCTGCTTTTTAAATTATATGAACAAAAAATATTCAATTTTATTTGGAACGGCAAGCCAGATAAAATTAAAAGGGCCTACTTATATAACGAATATGAATTCGGAGGGCATAAATTATTAAATATTAAAGCATTAGACCTCTCACTAAAGGCATCAGTCATACAAAAGTTATACTTAAATCCAAACTGGTTCTCTAGTAGATTGGTACGAATGTCTCATCCTATGTTCAAGAAGGGCCTTTTTCCCTTTATTCAGATTACACCTGCTCACTTTCGGTTGCTTGAAAAGGAAATAATCTCCAAAATATCTTTATTTTTTAAACAAGCCTTAGAAAGTTGGTTGCAATTTCAGTTTAATCCACCTGAAAGGACGGAACAAATAGTACAACAAATCTTGTGGTTAAATTCAAATATAGTAATTGATAAAAAACTGTATTTATCGAAGAAATGTTTAAAAAAGGTATAATTTTGTGAATGATATCCTAAATAGGACTGGTGGAGTAATGTCACACATGCAGCTAATACAGACATATGGAAATGTCTGCTCTACCCAAAATTACAACCAATTAATTGCAGCATTACCACAAAAATGGAAGAGGCAGGTAGAAGGGGATAAAAGTAAGGAACTTGTATGTCGGCCTTATATTAACTTCTTTGGGGTAGGGGGCAGTATTTTCATGTCCGGATGAAAAGCATGCCCAGAGTAAACTGCCTGCTACTCAGACCCAGATACTAGGATATGTATATAATTAGTAGATTTGGATAGACAACACTCCGAAGTTTCTCAAACTGTTTGTATGATGTCTGTGAGTATAACAGAACTCATATGGCAGGCTAAAACCTGAGAAAAAATCCAACCAGGAAGTGGAAAATCTGAGGTTTTTAGTTTTTCAACTCTTTGCTTATCCAAGATACAGTGGAAATGGGGTCATGTTGCACTTCCTAAGGCTTCCACTAGATGTCAACAGTCTTTAGAACCTTGTTTGATGCTTCTACTGTGAAGTGGGGGCGAATGAGAGGGGATTGAGTAAGGTCTGCCATGAGCTGACCATGCGCTGAACATGCACTTTCATGTGAGAGGCTATTTAAGGGCAGGTAGCCCGCTGGCTTTTGTGCGGGCTTGTTTATCTGTTATTTGGTGTTGGATTGTGATGTGGATTTTATTATTTTCTCGGGACAGTTTAGTCCGGTGTTTTTGGACTCGTCTTTTCATGCGCCCGTGTGTTTAGGGCAGGATCGTTTCCCCTGTCAATTGGAAAATAAATCCACTTTCTGGAAACCCTGCTCTCTGCGCTTGACTCCTCCACCCAGTACTCCTAGCAGCTCTGACAGAGGCCCGCACCTCCTATGGAGTCAGCAGAAGCAGCGACCACCCCTCTCCCAACTATGGAGGAGGGTGTCCATCATCATACAGCTGTCCTTCATCGTATTGGGTCAGCGATGGACCAGATGATGGAGAGGATGGAACGATGGGAGAGGAGTGGTCTCCCGACGCCCCCTTCAGCTCCCCTGCAGACGACACAACCCACTCCTACAGTGTCATCGGCTGGGACCAGCACATTGCGTCTCACCCCCCCGAGGGTGTACGATGGAGCAGCGGCGGGTTGCCAGGAATTTCTGCTCCAGCTTGAGCTTTACCTGGCTACCGTGCGTCCGACCCCCTCGGGTGAGGAGAGTGTAAGCCTCCTTGTCTCCTGTTTGTCGGGGAGGGTCCTGGAGGGGGCCAACGCAGTCTGGAACAGCCCAGACTCGGCTCGGGACCATTACGCGGAGTTCACCCGTCGGTTTCGAGCGGTGTTCGACCACCCACCAGAGGGACGAGTGGCGGGTGAGCGTCTGTTCCACCTCAGACAGGAGACGAGGAGCGCCCAGGATTTCGCTTTAGAGTTCCGGACCTTGGCTGCTAGTGCGGGGTGGAATGACAGGGCCTTAATAGACCATTACCGTTGCAGCCTCCGGGAGGACGTCCGCCGGGAGCTAGCTTGTCGGGACACCACACTCTCCCTCGATGACCTGATAGACATGTCGATCCGACTAGATAACCTGCTAGCTGCCCGCGGGCGTTCAGAGGGGGTCCTGTCCATTCCACCTCCCAGCCCTCCCGCTCCAACTCCGATGGAGTTGGGAGGAGCTGCATCTAGGGGGACCGGAGGAGGTGGCTCCTCTTGCACCTACTGTGGCCGGAGAGGCCACACTTCGGACCGGTGCTGGAGGAGTCCATCTGGGAGTCGGGATGGCAGGCGGAATACTCCTCGGCCACCCCAGATGAGTGGGCACAAGACTCACCCAGAGCTCCCTGTTGGTCACATGTTTTTGGTTATTTTTTCCCTGCGTTTTACCCCTCTCTTCAGCATAAGGCGCTAGTCGACTCAGGCGCAGCTGGGAGTTTTATGGATCGCGGACTCCCCCGTAAGTTGGGTATTCCGCTGGTGCAGATAGACCTACCTTTTCCCGTGCACTCTCTAGATAGCCGACCGTTAGGGTCAGGGCTGGTCAGGGAGGCCACGATTCCGCTGGACATGGTAACCCAGGGGGATCATAGGGAGCAGATCAGTTTTTACCTTATTGATTCACCTGGGTTTCCAGTGGTGTTGGGGTTCCCTGGCTAGCCATTCACAATCCCCTCATTTCCTGGCGACAGGGAGCTCTTCAGGGGTGGTCAGATGAGTGTTCAGGTAGGTGTGTGGGAGTTTCCATCGGTGCCACGTCGGTGGAGAGTCCAGACCAGGTTTCCACTGCGCGCATTCCCCCAGAATATGCCGATTTGGGTATCGCTTTTAGTAAGAAAGAAGCGACCAAATTACCACCTCATCGACGGTGGGATTGCGTGATAAACCTCCAGGAGAACGCTGCACTTCCCAGGAGTGACGTGTACCCATTGTCACAGGAGGAGACGTTGGCCATGGAGACATATGTCACGGAAGCTCTGGGACAAGGGTTCATTCTGCCCTCCATGTCACCCGCCTCCTCGAGTTTCTTTTTTGTGAGAAAAAAGGAGGGAGGACTGCGTCCGTGCATTGATTATCGAGGTCTAAATTCAATTACAGTGAGATTTAGTTATCCACTACCTCTCATCGCTACGGCGATGGAATCATTCCACGGAGCGCGTTTTTTCACAAAACTGGACCTCAGGAGTGAGTATAATCTGGTGCGCATTCGGGGAGGAGACGAGTGGAAAACAGCGTTTAGTACCACATCAGGCCACTATGAGTACCTCGTCATGCCGTATGGGTTGAAGAATGCTCCAGCCGTCTTCCAATCCTTTGTAGATGAGATTCTCAGGGACTTGCAGGGGCAGGGTGTGGTAGTATATATTGATGACATCTTGATCTATTCTGCCACACGCGCCGCGCATGTCTCCCTGGTACGCAGGGTGCTTAGACGACTGCTGGAGCATGACCTGTACGTCAAGTCTGAGAAATGTGTGTTCTCCAAACCAGCCGTTTCCTTTCCTGGGTTATCGCATTTCCACCTCGGGGGTGATGATGGAGTGTGACCGAGAAAACGCTGTGCGTAATTGGCCGACTCCGACCACGGTAAAGGAGGTGCAGCGGTTTTTAGGGTTTGCCAATTACTACCGGAGGTTTATCCGGGGTTTTGGCCAATTGGCGGCGCCCATTACCTCACTGCTGAAGGGGGGGCCGGTGCGTTTACGGTGGTCGGCCGAGGCAGATGGAGCCTTCAACCAGTTGAAGGCAAGGTTTACTGAGGCTCCCGTGTTGGCGCATCCGGACCCTTCGTTAGCGTTCATAGTGGAGGTGGATGCGTCCGAGGCTAGTGTTGAAGCCGTGCTATCACAGCGCTCGGGCACGCCACCGAAGCTCCGTCCCTGTGCTTTCTTTTCTAAGAAGCTGGAGCCGGCGGAGTGGAACTATGATGTGGGGGACCGGGAGTTACTAGCTATGGTAAAATCCCTGAAGGTGTGGAGACACTGGCTTGAGGGGGCTAAATACCCTTTTCTCATCTGGACTGACCACCGCAATCTGAGGTATATCCGAGAGGCGAATAGACTGAATCCGCGTCAAGCTAGGTGGACCATGTTCTTTACTCGTTTTAGATTTACGATCTCTTACCGACCAGGTTCCCTAAACACTAAGGCCGACGCACTGTCTCGTCTCTATGACACGGATGACCGGCCCATCGATCCGACTCCCATCCTTCCAGCCTCTTGTCTGGTGGCCCCGGTGGTATGGGAGGTGGACGCGGACATCGATCGGGCGTTGAGGGTAGAACCTGTGCTGTCCCAGTGTCCGACTGGCCTTAGGTACGTACCGCTTGGTGTTCGTGATCGATTGATTCGTTGGGCTCATACACTACCTTCTTCGGTCATCCGGGGATTGAGAGGACAGTGCTGGGTCTTAGGGGGAAATACTGATGGCCCACCTTGGCTAAGGACGTGAGACTTTATGTCTTTTCCTGCTCGGTATGCGCACAGAGTAAGGCTCCTAGGCACCTGCCGAGAGGAAAGTTACAACCCCTCCCGGTTCCACAACGGCCATGGTCTCATTTATCGGTAGATTTCCTGACTGATCTTCCCCCGTCTCAGGGGAACACTACCGTTCTGGTCGTTGTGGATCGGTTTTCTAAGTCCTGTCGTCTCGTTCCATTGCCTGGTCTCCCTACGGCCCTACAGACCGCGGAGGCTCTATTTACCCACGTCTTCCGGCACTACGGGATGCCGGAGGACATCGTATCTGATCGAGGTCCCCAGTTCACGTTCCGGGTGTGGAGGGCGTTTATGGAGCGTCTGGGGGTCTCGGTCAGCCTTACCTCTGGGTATCACCCCGAAAGTAATGGGCAGGTGGAAGAGTGAACCAGGAAGTGGGTAGGTTTCTGAGGTCGTATTGCCAGGACCGGCCAGGAGAATGGGCGAGGTACGTCCCGTGGGCAGAGTTGGCCCAGAACTCACTCCGCCACTCCTCAACTAACATGTCGCCATTTGAATGCGTATTGGGGTACCAGCCGGTCCTGGCTCCATGGCATCAGAGCCAGACCGAAGTTCCTGCGGTGGAGGAGTGGGTACAGCGCTCTAGAGAGACCTGGCGGGCAGTCCAGGACTCTCTCAGGCAGGCCAGTGAACGGCAGAAGAGGAGCGCTGACCACCACCGCAGTGAGGCCCCTGTGTTCGCACCAGGGGACAGGGTCTGGCTCTCGACCCGAAACCTGCCCCTCCACCTGCCCTGCCGGAAGCTGGGGCCGCAGTGTGTGGGGCCATTTAAAGTCCTGAGGAGGATAAACGAGGTGTGTTATAGATTGCAACTCCCTTCTTACTATCGCAATAACCCCTCGTTTCATGTGTATCTCATCAGGCCGGTGGTAGCTGGTCCCCTTCAGGAAGGTGAGGTGCCGGAGGTCCCTCCGCCCCCTCTGAATATCGAGGGGTCCCCGGCGTACACTGAACGAGCTATTCTGGACTCGAGGCGCCGGGTGAGGGGCCTGCAGTACCTCGTTGACAGGGAGGGGTACGGTCCGGAGGAGAGGTGCTGGGTACCGGGGAGAGACATTTTAGATCCTTCCCTCTTGGTTGATTTCCACCGTCGCCACCCGGATTGTCCTGCACCTCGCCCTCCGGGTCGTCCTCGAGGCCGGGGTCGGCGCGCTGCGGGAACCGCGCGTCAGAGGGGGGACACTGTCACGAATCCCGCCGAGGATGGTGCCTCTTCCTGTTCGGGCGGCGCTCGGCGGTCGTCGTCACCGGCCTACTAGCTGCCATCGATTCTTTTCTTTTTGTTTCTGTTAGTTTGGGCTGATTGGGTGCACCTGTTTTGAGTTTAGTTTGGTGGGTAGGCTATTTAAGGGCAGGTAGCCCACTGGCTTTTGTGCGGGCTTGTTTATCTGTTATTTAGTGTTGGATTGTGATGTGGATTTTATTATTTTCTCGGGACAGTTTAGTCCGGTGTTTTTGGACTCGTCTTTTCATGCGCCCGTGTGTTTAGGGCAGGATCGTTTCCCCTGTCATACCTTAAAATGGGTCTCGAAGCTCTGCGAGAATCCTGTGATTTTATATGATTTTATGAAATAACACACACTCATTTAACCCTCTTTAAATAAGTCAGTTCTTAACATAAAGACTTAAAACTCAATATTATATAAGAGCCTACGCCAAGGAGGGTATGTGTTCAATTACAGCTTCCTATGTCAACTGGAAGCACCTTAAAATGGTGCCACAGGGTCAGGTTTGAAGGGTAATAAAGGTCAGATCTTTTCAAAACTTCACTTGTGTGAGTAGACAACCCTCATGAACCCTAATCAGTCATTTTTCCCAACAGATGTCAAAGAAAAGCTCTCTCACACAAAAACACACACACAAAAAGGAAGGATGGAGTGAAAAAGTACGGTGCTTAACCTAGCGGCACCCCCCCCCCCCACCCCCACTGAAAAGGCAGAGCCGCGAAATTCAAAAAAAATATATTTTTTAAATATTTAACTTTCACACATTAAAGTCCAATACAGCTAATGAAAGACACAGATCTTGTGAATCCAGCCAACATGTCCGATTTTTAAAATGTTTTACAGGGAAGACACAATATGTAAAGATGTAAATCTATTAGATAATCACATTAGCATAATCCACCATCTTTTCTTTGTCCACCAACACCAGTAGCTATCACCAATTCGGCTAAACTAAGATATTGATAGCCACTAACCAAGAAAAAAGCTCATCAGATGACAGTCTGATAACATATTTATGGTATAGGATAGGTTTTGTTAGAAAAATGTGCATATTTCAGGTAGATGTCATAGTTTACAATTGCACCCACCGTCACAAATGGACTAGAATAAATACAATGAGCAACGTGTTTACCTAACTACTAATCATCAAACATTTCGTAAAAATACACAGCATACACTAATCGAAAGACACAGATCCTGTGAATACAGACAATATTTCAGATTTTCTAAGTGTCTTACAGCGAAAACACAATAAATCGTTATATTAGCATAGCACATGTGCAAACATTACACCAGCATTGATTCTAGCCAAAGAGAGCGATAACGTAAACATCGCCAAAATATATTATTTTTTTCACTAACCTTCTCAGAATTCTTCAGATGACACTCCTGTAACATCACATTACAACATACATATACAGTTTGTTCGAAAATGTGCATATTTAGCCACCAAAATCATGGTTAGACAATGAGAAAAGTAGCCCAGCTGGTCAGAAAATATCCTGCGCCATATTAGTCAGTGATCTAGTCGTATACATAAATACTCATAAACGTGACTAAAAAATATAGGGTGGACAGCGATTGATAGACAATTTAATTCTTAATACAATCGCGGAATTACATTTTTAAAATTATCCTTACTTTTCAATACAGTTTGCGCCAAGCGATGCTACGTCAAAGAAGATGGCGTCCTAAGCCATTAACATTTTTCGACAGAAACACGATTTATCATAATAAATTGTTCCTACTTTGAGCTGTTCTTCCATCAGAATCTTGGTCAAAGAATCCTTTCTTGGGTCTAATCGTCTTTTGGTCGAAAGCTGTCCTCTTGCCATGTAGAAATGCCCATTGCGTTCGGCATGAATTGGAAGCGTGCCCAGAGATTCACAGTGTCTCAGAAATAAATGTCCCAAAATCGCACTAAACGGGTATAAATTGCTATAAAACGGTTTAAATTAACTACCTTATGATGTTTTTAACTCCTATAACGAGTAGAAACATGACCTGAGAAATATTACTGGCTCCACTAATGCTTGGAAAAAGAACGGGTCGGTGCCCACCGTGCGTCCGACGCAGCAGGAAAGGAGTGCCTACCTACACGTGTTTTTCATTTATAGTGGCTGTGATTGCGCAATCCACACCATTCAAATCGTCATCACGTAAAGGCATCCAGGGGAAGACGTAAGCAGTGTCCGTATACTCAGCAATAGCAATAACAGTGGCCTTTAAACTGACTCCAGAACAGGGGCCAAAATGTGTGAAATCTGACTCCATGTCAGGGAAATTGCTGTAGAATGAGTTCTGTTCCACTCAGAGACAAAATTTCAACGGCTATAGAAACTATAGACTGTTTTCTATCCAATAATAATAATAATATGCATATTGTACGATCAAGAATTTTGTAGGAAGCCGTTTCAAAAATTACACAATTTCCATAAATAGTGACAACAGCACCCCCTAGCCTCAACAGGTTAAAGGCACACAAAGCCTGCAATGGCATTACTATTATCTCCAGGCCGTGCCGAGTTCAACGAGATGCCCCGCTTGACCGTAGCTCGCTCGGTCTGAGCGCAGCGACCGTTACAAGAAGACGGACACGAATGACCCTTTGACCTCAATGTCAATTTTCTTTGCTTTTGGGAGACAGAGAGAGAACCGTTAAGGTTAGAAGCACAATTTCACCTCAGGAACAATCCTAAGGTCCTCCCGATCTGTGCAAGCCTAACATTGACCTTGTGGCATTAACCCTTCACAGTTAAAAGAAGGTGTTTACATCAAACAGTTTACAATGACATGTCTCCCCATTGGAATACATTGACTGCACCTCTAAATTCAACCTAAAGCCTATGTGGGTTATGATTGTCTTATGAACCTGTCTTTGATGTCAGTCCATCAGGCCACCATGAGGTCTATCTGTGTCGATTCTAAGCTTCCTGGAGCAACCGGAAGTGGTTAAATCACCCTAAAAGTTTTTGCCATACCCAACCTGCAGTTTGAGAGAAATAGTGCATTCAACCCTATTTAAATCAGTCAATTTTTAACATACAGACTTAAAACTCAGGATTCTGTAAAAGCCTACTCCAGTGATGATATGTGTTTATTTTCAGCTTCCTGTGCCAACCGGAAGTGCCATAATTGGTGTCAAATGGGCTGTTTCGAAGGGTTAAAACTGTCAAATCTTTCCAAAACTTCATGTATGTGAATAGACAATCCTCCTGAACTGTAAATTATTTTTTAATTTTTTTATTTAACCTTTATTTAACCAGGTAGGCAAATTGAGAACATGTTCTCATTTACAATTGCGACCTGGCCAAGATAAAGCAAAGCAGTTCGACACATACAACAACACATAGTTACACATGGCGTAAAAACAAACATATAGTCAATAATACAGTGAAAAAAAATAAGTCTATATACAATGTGAGCAAGTGAGGTGAGATAAGGGAGGTGAAGGCAAACAGATATATGTATAAATAAATAAAAATATAAAAATGCCATGGAGGCGAAGTGAGTACAACACAGCAAGTAAAATAAAAACTAAAAAAACACTGGAATGGTTGGTTTGCATTGGAAGAAAGTGCAAAGTAGAGACAGAAATAATGGGGTGCAAAGGAGCAAAATAAATTAATAAATAAATACAGTAGGTAAAGAGGTAGTTGTTTGGGCTAAATTGTAGATGGGTTATGTACAGGTGCAGTAATCTATGAGCTGCTCTGACAGCTGGTGCTTAAAGCTAGTGAGGGAGATAGGTGTTTCCAGTTTCAGAGATTTTTGTAGTTCGTTCCAGTCATTGGCAGCAGAGAACTGGAAGGAGAGGCGTCCAAAGGAAGAATTGGTTTTGGGGGTGACTAGAGAGATATACCTGCTGGAGCGCGTGCTACAGGTAGGTGCTGCTATGGTGACCAGCGAGCTGAGATAAGGGGGGACTTTACCTAGCAGGGTCTTGTAGATGACCTGGAACCAGTGGGTTTGGCGACGAGTATGAAGCGAGGGCCAGCCAACGAGAGTGTACAGGTCGCAGTGGTGGGTAGTATATGGGGCTTTGGTGACAAAACGGATGGCACTATGATAGACTGCATCCAATTTATTGAGTAGGGTTTTGGAGGCTATTTTGTAAATGACATCACAGAAGTCGAGGATTGGTAGGATGGTCAGTTTTACAAGGGTATGTTTGGCAGCATGAGTAAAGGATGCTTTGTTGCGGAATAGGAAGCCAATTCTAGATTTGACTTTGGATTGGAGATGTTTGATGTGGGTCTGGAAGGAGAGTTTACAGTCTAACCAGACACCTAGGTATTTGTAGTTGTCCACATATTCTAAGTCAGAGCCGTCCAAAGTAGTGATGTTGGACAGGCGGGCAGGAGCAGGCAGCGATCGGTTGAAGAGCATGCATTTGGTTTTACTTGTATTTAAGAGCAGTTGGAGGCCACGGAAGGAGAGTTGTATGGCATTGAAGCTCGCCTGGAGGGTTGTTAACACAGTGTCAAAAGAAGGGCCAGAAGTATACAGAATAGTGTCGTCTGCGTAGAGGTGGATCAGAGAATCACCAGCAGCAAGAGCGACATCATTGATGTAAACAGAGAAGAGAGTCGGTCCAAGAATTGAACCCTGTGGCACCCCCATAGACTGCCAGAGGCCCGGACAACAGACCCTCCGATTTGACACACTGAACTCTATCAGAGAAGTAGTTGGTGAACCAGGCGAGGCAATCATTAGAGAAACCAAGGCTGTCGAGTCTGCCAATGAGGATGTGGTGATTGACAGAGTCAAAAGCCTTGGCCAGGTCAATGAATACGGCTGCACAGTATTGTTTCCTATCGATGGCGGTTACGATATCGTTTATGACCTTGAGCGTGGCTGAGGTGCACCCATGACCAGCTCTGAAACCAGATTGCATAGCGAAGAAGGTGTGGTGTGATTCGAAATGGTCGGTAATCTGTTTGTTGACTTGGCTTTCGAAGACCTTAGAAAGGCAGGGTAGGATAGATATAGGTCTGTAGCAGTTAGGGTCAAGGGTGTCCCCCCCCTTTGAAGAGGGGGATAACCGCAGCTGCTTTCCAATCTTTGGGGATCTCAGACGACACGAAAGAGAGGTTGAAGAGGCTAGTAATAGGGGTGGCAACAATTTCAGCAGATAGTTTTAGAAAGAAAGGGTCCAGATTATCTAGCCCGGCTGATTTGTAAGGGTCCAGATTTTGCAGCTCATTAAGAACATCAGCTGACTGTATTTGGGAGAAAGAGAAATGGGGAAGGCTTGGGCGAGTAGCAGAGGGGAGGGCAGTGCTGTTGTCCGGGGTAGGGGTAGCCAGGTGGAAAGCATGGCCAGCCGTAGAAAAATGCTTATTGAAATTCTCAATTATAGTGGATTTGTCGGTGGTGACAGTGTTTCCTATCTTCAGAGCGGTTGGAAGCTGGGAGGAGGTGTTCTTATTCTCCATGGACTTTACGGTGTCCCAGAACGTTTTTGAATTTGTGTTGCAGGAAGCAAATTTCTGCTTGAAAAAGCTAGCCTTGGCTGTTCTAACTGCCTGTGTATATTGGTTTCTGGCTTCCCTGAAGAGTTGCATATCACGGGGGCTGTTCGATGCTAATGCAGAACGCCATAGGATGTTTTTCTGTTGGTTAAGGGCAGTCAGGTCAGGAGAGAACCAAGGGCTATATCTGTTCCTGGTTCTAAATTTCTTGAATGGGGCATGCTCATTCAAGATGGTGAGGAAGGCATTTTTAAAAAATGACCAGGCATCCTCTACTGACGGGATGAGATCAATATCCTTCCAGGATACCCCGGCCAGGTCGATTAGGAAGGCCTGCTCGCTGAAGTGTTTCAGGGAGCGTTTGACAGTGATGAGTGGAGGTCGTTTGACCGCTGACCCATTACGGATGCAGGCAATGAGGCAGTATTCGCTGAGATCTTGGTTGAAAACAGCAGAGGTGTATTTGGAGGGCAAGTTTGTTAGGATGATATCTATGAGGGTACCCGTGTTTACGGAATTGGGGTGGTACCTGGTAGGTTCATTGATAATTTGTGTGAGATTGAGGGCATCAAGCTTAGATTGTAGGGTGGCTGGGGTGTTGAGCATGTTCAAATTTAGGTCGCCTAGCAGCACGAGCTCTGAAGATAGATGGGGGGCAATCAGTTCACATATAGTGTCCAGAGCACAGCTGGGGGCAGAGGGTGGTCTATAGCAGGCGGCAACGGTGAGAGACTTGTTTTTAGAGAGGTGGATTTTTAAAAGTAGAAGTTCAAATTGTTTGGGAACAGACCTGGATAGTATAACAGAACTCTGCAGGCAGTCTTTGCAGTAGATTGCAACACCGCCCCCTTTGGCCGTTCTATCTTGTCTGAAAATATTGTAGTTGGGGATAAAAATGTCTGAATTTTTGGTGGTCTTTCTAAGCCAGGATTCAGACACGGCTAAAACATCTGGGTTGGTAGAGTGTGCTAAAGCAGTGAACAAAACAAACTTAGGGAGGAGGCTTCTAATGTTAACATGCATGAAGCCAAGGCTATTACGGTTACAGAAGTCATCAAAAGAGAGCGCCTGGGGAATAGGAGTGGAGCCAGGTACTGCAGGGCCTGGATTCACCTCTACATCACCAGAGGAACAGAGGAGAAGTACGATAAGGGTACGGCTAAAAGCTATGAGAATTGGTCGCCTAGAGCTACTAGAGCAGAGAGTAAAAGGAAGTTTCTGGGGGCGATAAAATAGTTTAAAGGAATAATGTACAGACAAAGGTATGGTAGGATGTGAATACAGTGGAGGTAAACCTAGGTATTGAGTGATGATGAGAGAGATCTTGTCTCTAGAAACATCATTGAAACCAGGTGATGTCATCGCATATGTGGGTGGTGGAACTGAGAGGTTGGATATGGTATAGAGAGCAGGGCTAGAATCTCTACAGTGAAATAAGCCAATAAACACTAACCAGAACAGCAATGGACAAGGCATATTTACATTAAGGAGAGGCATGCTTAATCGAGTGATCAATAAGGGTCCAGTGAGTAGAGGTTGGTTGGGGTCGTGGCGATCCAGACAGCTGGCCGGGTATATGGCTATCGGTAGCAGCATAGGATGGAGGTCTGTTTGTAGATACCTCGTGCGTTTCCGTCGGTAGGTTCCGTGTAGTGGGGTTTTGTTCAGATAGCAGCCGATAAGACAGCTAACGATTAGCGGGCCTCAGATGAGCGTTCAGGTAACGTCGGGACGGAGGTGCCGGTTGGATAAATCCCTCGGGCAGATAACGTCGGCAGTCAGTCGTGAAGGCCCGGTGGGGTTCCGTATCTGCAGCGGCAACAAAAGAAACGGGTTCGGATGGTGATGGAACTCCTCAGCTGGCTAGCTCCAGCATGATTTGAGTTTGCTCCGGGGTCGACGTAAGCCAATAGTCACACGGTATGCAGCTAGCTAGCTGCGAAATCAAGGTGCAAGTGTCCAGAGCCTGCGGTTGGAATCCGGGGAAACTGAGAGAAAAAAAGTCCCGGAATGCTCCGGTCCGAGTCGCGTTGCACAAAAGTGCCGGTAGATTATCAAGCTAAAGGAATAGCTGATGACCGCAAAACGTGGGCAGCTGAAACACCAACGCTAGCCAGCAAACCGGCTAATTTCGGGGCAGCTACAGATTAGCTTCTGGCTAGCTATCGGAGTAGCTTCTGGTTAGCTTTCAGGCTAGCTTCTGAATTAGCCCCTGGCTATCTTCCACGATGGATTTTCAGATTGAGGTAAATAATAATTATTGTAATTGGTGAAGCGGGTTGCAGGAAAGCTTTTGCAGGAAAGCTTTTGTAGTTGAGTTCTTGGATAATAAAATAAATTAAAGATATGTGAAGAAAAGGTGTAAATATATATATATACAGGACACGACACGACAATACTGAAAAAGACGTCTGAACTGCTCAGCCACCTTGGATAAGAAGAGTCATCAGTCATTCATCCCATCAGATTTAAAAAAAAAGAATACACACCCACACAAAAATGATGGAGGGACACACTGAGGGGCTAAGAGGCAGACAGTGCATGTAGTAGTTACTTTTGTTTGAACTTTTAAAGAACCGTCAGACCTAGAGTTCTGAAACTTTACAAACCTGTTCTAGACCTCAGGTCGATTGTGCACGGTGAGTTATGTGGCTCTAGAAGGTTCTCGGACCGATAAACAGCCTCGTGTATTTGCTATGTTTTCAATTCATTTTCAGCTCAACGAAACTGACGACATTTAGAAAAGTCCCAGAGTCTCAAGACTAGGTGCATTGAAACAGGCTCGGCCCATAGAAACAGACCCCAACGAGCCTGTTTGATTGCTCATTCAAGGACCCCGTAGCAAGGCAATGAAAAAAGTGGAATTTCAGCACCAATTAGGGTTTTGCTCGGGCACCGAATGACCTATCGATCCGAAACTTGGGATTCGAGGTCGCCTCAAATAGAGCTAAACATAATGTGAAAATTGGATCCGCAGCTAGAACATAACTACGTATTATTTGTTTTATTATGGTTTAAAGAGAAGGCGCAGTGAATTTTGGGCCTGCTCTGAAATATGTTATAGTTGGCTTCTAAAGGAGTTGGAAAAAGTGAGTTTGGTGTCAGATGGTATCAGTTTGGTGTCTGACAATATCCAATTGACTGATGGACACCGACTTGCTAGTTGACTTTTGTACAATTGCAATATGTTTCAACGCGGGGGTACCATCACCAAAATCGACATGATGAAATTTCAAGCAACGAGCGATGGAGAGGAACCACTATCACTGCCCGGCCATCCTGAGGTCATCAGGACGTTGACTTTTGCATTTCTAAAGTATTTAAGAGAATGCACGTTACATTTGCAATTAGATTTGATGCTTTTCATATTGCAAATGCATGTTACATTTGCAATATGATGTGATGTTGAATCATTTGCTTTTGGGACACAGAGAGAGAACCGTTAAGGTTAGAAGCACAATTTCACCTCAGGAACAATCCTAAGGTCCTCCCGATCTGTGCAAGCTTAACCTTGACCTTGTGGCATTAAACCTTCACAGTTAAAAGTAGGCGTTTACATCAAACAGTTTACAATGACATGTCTCCCCATTGGAATGCATTGAGTGCACCTCTAAATTCAACCTGTAGCCTATGTAGGTTATGAATGTCTTATGAACCTGTCTTTGATAAAAATCCATCAGGCTACTATGAGGTCTACCTGTGTTGATTTTAAGCTACCTGGAGCAACCGGAAGTGGTTAAAATCACCCTAAAAAGTGTCCAGATATACATGACTTGCAATTTTGAAAATCACTGCATTCAACCCTATGTAGATCAGTCAATTCTTAACGTATAGACCTAAAACTCAGGATTCTGTAACAGTATACCCCAGTCAAGATATGTATTTACCTATAGCTTCCTATGCCAACCGGAAGTGCCTTAAAATGGTGTCATGGTGCTGTTTCGAAGGGTTAAAAAGGTCAGAAATTTTCAAAACTTCATTTGTGTGATTAGACAACCCTCATTAACTGTAAATCAGTAATTTCTCTAAGCAGATGTCAAAGGAAAGCTCTCTCTCACACACAAACACACACACAAAGCAATGATGGAGTGAAAAAGTACGGTGCTTAACGACACACAAAGCCTGCAATGGCATTACTATTATCTCCAGGCCGTGCCGAGTTCAACGAGATGCCCCGCTTGACCGTAGCTCGCTCGGTCTGAGAGCAGCGACCGTTACAAGAGAACGGACCCAAATGACCCTTTGACCTCAATGTCAATTTTATTTGCTTTTGGGACACAGAGAGAGAACCGTTAACTTCTTGAGAATACAGGGGGTGCTGTTTTCGCATTAGCATAATTTCCTCTACAGATTAAACTGCCTCTTATTCAATTATTGCTCTTACTATATGCATATAATTAATACCATTGGATAGAAAACACTCTATAGTTTCTAAAACCGTTTCAATTTTGTCTCTAAGTGAAACAGAAGTCATTTGACAGCACTTTCCCTGACCAAGAAGAAGAATGCAAGATGTGTATGCTCGCTTCAACGCTCTGCCTATATATGGTCACGCCACCTATGACCCGAAACACACTTCATTCGTCTTCCTCTGGGTGTCAAGAGGACGTCAGAGGAGAAATGTTTTGTTTATCTTGTACTGACGTGAAATAAGACCTATTTCTTTGGCGTGACCGACAACTTCCGGTTCTCTGAATCGCGCGATTTGTAGGTGTGATTGTCTTCTGTTTTGCTGCCGTTACGGATGAAAACTATCTCCGTCTCGAAGTTTGTTTGATACATGTGGCCATATCATCTTAATGTATGTTTTTTCAATATAGTTTAATCAGATTATTTGAATTTTTTCAGGAGTTTTGCCGTGTTCCGTTCTGTGACTTTTTGACTTTGGCCAGTCGACCAGTACATATCCTAAATGAAGAGGGAAAGTTGCCATTATGAATGGATTGAACGACTCATCAGGACTAAGGACACCTTGATCAACATTCTGATGAAAGATCAGCAATAGTAAGACCCAATTTACGATGTTATTTCATATATCTGTCGTGCATTGGAACTGGTCGGGGGCGCCCAGCTGGTTCTGGCTGGCGTGGCTATGCTAATTTAGCGCTACATTTTGTTTTCGCTATAAAACATTTAATAAATCAGAAATATTGTTTGGATTCACCAGATGTTGGGCTTTCAATATCTGTACGCTGTGTATTTTTTCTGAAATGTTTTAAGACAAGTAATTAGTTATATGACGTTGGTCTCTGTAATTGTTCTGGCTGCGTCGGCACTATTTCAGATTGCAGCTGCAATGTAGAACTGTGATTTATACCTGAAAAATTCACAGTTTTCAAAAAAAAACTATGCTATACCATAAATATGTTATTAGACTGTCATCTTATGAATTTGTTTCTTGGTTAGTGGCTATATATATTTTTATTTAGTCGAATTGGTGATAGCTACTGACGCAGGAAAAACTGTTGGAGTAAAAAAATTGTGTCTTTTGCTAACATGTTTAGCTAATAGATTTACATATTGTGTCTTCCCTGTAAAACATTATAAAAATCTGAAATGGTGGCTTTATTCACAGGATCTGTATCTTTCATTAGGTGTCTTGGACTTGTGATTTAATGATATTTAGATGCTACTATTTAATTGTGACGCTATGCTAGCGATGCTAATCAGTGTGGGGGGGGGGGGGGGGGTTGGGGGTGCTCCCGGACCTGGGGTAGGTGCTCGGTAGAGGTTAAGGTTAGAAACACAATTTGACCTCAGGAATGTTCTTAAGGTCCTCCCGATCTGTGCAAGTCTAACCTTGACCTTGTGGCATTAACCCTTGACAGTTAAAAGAAGGTGTTTACATCAAACAGTTTACAATGACATGTCTCCCCATTGGAATACATTGACTGCACCTCTAAATTCAACCTGAAGCCTATGTGGGTTATGAATGTCTTATGAACCTGTCTTTGATGTCAGTCCATCAGGCCACTATGAGGTCTACCTGTGTTGATTCTAAGCTTCCTCGAGCAACCGGAAGTGATAAAATCACCCTAAAAGTGTTTTGCCATAGCCAACCAGCAGTTTGTGATATATAGTGCATTCAACCCTATGTAAATCAGTCAGTTCTTAACGTATAGACTTAAAACTCAGGATTCTGTAAAAGCATACCCCGATCAGGATAGGTGTTTACTTATAGCATCCTGTGCCCAACGGAAGTGCCTTAAAATGGGGTCATAGGTGCTGTTTCAAAGGGTTAAAAAAATCAGATCTTTCCAAAACTTTAAGTGTGTGATTAGGCAACCCTCATGAAGTGTAAATCAGTCATTTCTCTAAACAGATGTCAAAGAAAAGTCCAAACTTTTCGTGCACCTGGTATTTGTTTTTGGTTACCAGGTGCCATGATTGAAATTGCTTTTAGGGGGCATCCAGAATTCCATACCCGCTCTGGGAGCACTATTCTACGGCCAAAAATCTATGTGTGCTGGCCTGAGTGATTTATGGAGGTTTTCAAAAAAAGTCAGAAAATATTCTATGTTTTTTCTTCTGGAATTTTTGATTTGTTTTTTCTTCTCGTGTCAATGGGGGTCCGGCCTGAGTGATTTAAGGAGGTTTCCAAAAAAGGTCAAAAGATATTCTATGTTTCATGTTTTGGGTTACCAGGCGTCATTTTTCAAAACGGTTTTAAATGCTTCATTTTGGCCTTTTAAAAACAAAATGTTATTTTCGACTATGAAATCAAAAAAGCACTTTTTTAAAGGGGTTGATAAGTTTTTTCTAATTTATTCACATTTTTGACTTCATATTAAATCAGATTGCAAATGCACAAAACATATTCCTTAAGTACAAGTAAACATTTCAAAAAAAATTATGATTATAAAATGTGACTAAAGTATCTTCATACAGTTCTTATACATGTGTAATTGACCTAAAAATCGAAATAATTTCGAAAAACGGTCCAGAAAGCACTTTTTTAAAGGGGGTGATACGTTTTTTCCAAATTTTTTACATTTTTGACTTTTGACTTTTGACTTCCTATGAAATCACATTCCAAATGCACAAAACATATACCTTAAGTTCAAATAAAATTTCAAATAAAATTATGTTAACCTGTTGGGGATGGGGGCGCTGTTTAGACTATTTATGCTAATTTGGCAAATTTTTGAAACGGCTTCCCACAAAATCCTTGATCGTACAATATGCATATTATTATTATTATTGGATAGAAAACAGTCTATAGTTTCTATAGGAGTTGAAATTTTGTCTCTAAGTGGAACAGAGCCCATTCTACAGCAATTTCCCTGACATGGAGTCAGATTTGAGAAATGTTGGCCACTCTTCTGAAGTCAGTTAAAAGGGCACTGTCATTGCTATGACTATACGGACACTTCTTACGTCTTCCCCTGGATGCCTTTACGTGATGACGATTCCAATGGGGTCGATTGCGCGTTCACAGGCCCTATAAATCAAAAAACCCTGTAGCTAGCAAGTCTTTCCTTGGTGCGTAACGCGCGTGCTGGACACCGACCCGCTCCTGTTCCAAGCGTTAGTTTAGCCTGTTATATTTCTCCGGTCATCTTTTCACTCGTTATAGGAGTTAAAAACATCATAAGGTAGTTAATTTAAAGCGTTTTATAGCAATTTATATCCGTTTAGTGCGATTTTGGGACATTTATTTCTTTAACGCTGTGAATAGGTGGGCACGCTTTCAGTTCATCCCGAACGCAGTTGGCATTTTCACATGGCAAGAGGACAGCTTTCCACCAAAAGACGATTCCTCCCAAGAAAGGATCCTTTGCCCAAGATACTGATGGAAGAACAGCTCAAGGTAGGACATTTTTATTATGATAAATCGTGTTTCTGTCGAAACATTTTAGTGGCTTAGGACGCCATGTTTTTTGACGTAGCTTCGCTTGGCGCAAACTGTATTGAAAAGTAAGGATAAATTAAAAAATGTAATAACGCAATTGTATTAAGAATTAAATTGTCTATCAATCCCTGTCCACCCTATATTTTTTAGTCACGTTTATGAGTATTTATGTATAAGAGTAGATCACTGTCTAAGTGGCGCAAGGACTTTTTCTTTACCAGCTTGTCTACATTTCACATTGTCTAACCATGATTTTGGTGGCTAAATATAAACATTTTCGATCAAACTGTATATGCATGTTGTAATGTGATGTTACAGGAGTGTCATCGGCAGAATTCTGAGAAGGTTAGTGAAAAAATTAATATCTTTTGGCGATGTTGACTTTTATCGCTCACTTTGGCTAGAATCAATGCTGGGCTGCTAATTGCTATGTGCTAAGCTAATATAACGATTTATTGTGTTTTCGCTGTAAGACACTTAGAAAATCTGAAATATTGTCTGTATTCACAGGATCTGTGTCTTTCGATTCGTGTATGCTGTGTATTTTTACGAAATGTTTGATGATTAGTAAGTAGGTAAACACGTTGCTCTAAGTAGTTTTTCTATTCCATTTGTGACGGTGGGTGCAATTGTAACCTATGCCATCTACCTGAAATATGCACTTTTTTCTAACAAAACCTATCCCATACCATAAATATGTTATCAGACTGTCATCTAATGAGTTTTTTTGTTGGTTAGGGGCTATAAATATCTTAGTTTAGCCGAATTGGTGATGGCTACTGGTGTTGGTGGACAAATAAAAGATGGTGGATTATGCTAATGTGTTTTTAGGTAATAGATGTACATCTTTACATATTGTGTCTTCCCTGTAAAACATTTTAAAAATCGGAAATGTTGACTGGATTCACAAGATCTGTGTCTTTCATTAGCTGTATTGGACTTTAATGTGTGAAAGTTAACCTGTCTAGGATCAGCGTGGCGCTAGCGGCACACCCCCCCCCCCCCCCCCACTGAAAAACCAGTGCCGCGAAATTCAAAAAAATTTTTTTTTTAAATATTTAACTTTCACACATTAAAGTCCAATACAGCTAATGAAAGACACAGATCTTGTGAATCCAGTCAACATTTCCGATTTTTAAAATGTTTTACAGGGAAGACACAATATGTAAAGATGTACATCTATTACCTAAAAACACATTAGCATAATCCACCATCTTTTATTTGTCCACCAACACCAGTAGCCATCACCAATTCGGCTAAACTAAGATATTTATAGCCCCTAACCAACAAAAAAACTCATTAGATGACAGTCTGATAACATATTTATGGTATGGGATAGGTTTTGTTAGAAAAAAGTGCATATTTCAGGTAGACTTCATAGTTTACAATTGCACCCACCATCACAAATGGACTAGAATAATTACAATGAGCAACGTGTTTACCTAACTACTAATCATCAAACATTTCGTAAAAATACACAGCATACACGAATCGAAAGACACAGATCCTGTGAATACAGACAATATTTCAGATTTTCTAAGTGTCTTACAGCGAAAACACAATAAATCGTTATATTAGCTTAGCACATAGCAATTAGCAGCCCAGCATTGATTCTAGCCAAAGTGAGCGATAAAAGTCAACATCGCCAAAAGATATTAATTTTTTCACTAACCTTCTCAGAATTCTTCCGATGACACTCCTGTAACATCACATTACAACATGCATATACAGTTTGATCGAAAATGTTTATATTTAGCCACCAAAATCATGGTTAGACAATGTGAAATGTAGACAAGCTGGTAAAGAAAAAGTCCTTGCGCCACTTAGACAGTGATCTACTCTTATACATAAATACTCATAAACGTGACTAAAAAATATAGGGTGGACAGGGATTGATAGACAATTTAATTCTTAATACAATTGCGTTATTACATTTTTTAATTTATCCTTACTTTTCAATACAGTTTGCGCCAAGCGAAGCTACGTCAAAAAACATGGCGTCCTAAGCCACTAAAATGTTTCGACAGAAACACGATTTATCATAATAAAAATGTCCTACCTTGAGCTGTTCTTCCATCAGTATCTTGGGCAAAGGATCCTTTCTTGGGAGAAATCGTCTTTTGGTGGAAAGCTGTCCTCTTGCCATGTGGAAATGTCAACTGTGTTCGGGATGAACTGAAAAGCGTGCCCAACTTTTCACATCGTTGCAAAAATAAATGTCCCAAAATCGCACTAAACGGATATAAATTGCTATAAAACGCTTTAAATTAACTACCTTATGATGTTTTTAACTCCTATAACGAGTGAAAAGATGACCGGAGAAATATAACAGGCTAAACTAACGCTTGGAACAGGTGCGCGCCGGTGTCCTCTAGGCTCATGACGCAGCTCCCAAAGAATGACTAGCTTCAGGGTTTTTTCATTTGTAGGGCCTGTGAACGCGCAATCGACCCCGTTGGAATCGTCATCACGTAAAGGCATCCAGGGGAAGACGTAAGAAGTGTCCGTATAGTCATAGCAACGACAGTGCACTTTTTAACTGACTTCAGAAGAGTGGCCAACATTTCTCAAATCTGACTCCATGTCAGGGAAATTGCTGTAGAATGGGCTCTGTTCCACTTAGAGACAAAATTTCAACTCCTATAGAAACTATAGACTGTTTTCTATCCAATAATAATAATAATATGCATATTGTACGATCAAGGATTTTGTGGGAAGCCGTTTAAAAAATTAGCCAAATTAGCATAAATAGTCTAAACAGCGCCCCCATCCCCAACAGGTTAAATATTTAAAAAATATATTTTTTTTGAATTTCGCGGCACTGGTTTTTCAGTGGGGGGGGGGGGGGGGTGTGCCGCTAGCGCCACGCTGATCCTAGACAGGTTAATAAAATCTGAAAAAATTATTTTCATATAGTTCTTACACATGTGTAATTGACATAAAACTCGAAAGAATTTCGAAAAACGGTCCAGAAAGCACTTTTTTAAGGGGGTGATAAGTTTTTGCCAAAACTTTCAAAATCTCAAAATTTTACTCTTGGGTCTTGACTTGCGTTACAAAAGGCCTATGAAAAATTAGCATAGACCGCACTCGCCCACTATAGGAATTTTGGAGTGTTACACATTTGCAGCATGGCATTTGCCATCAACTTTGGATGAAACACCGCCAGAAGTAGTGTACTTGTCCATCGTGTATATGCTCCGCTCGGTGCCAATAACTTGCCATGTTATTTGGTATAATTGGAGGGGGACTTCCCTTACCATTGGAAAGAATTATCCACTTTCTGGAAACCCTGCTCTCTGCGCTTGATTCCTCCACCCAGTACTCCTAGCAGCTCTGACACACAGTGGTTGCATTAAGGAGAAGTGGATCTAAAATTCCATGTATAACACTTGTATTTTCATCAACATTTATGATGACTATTTCTGTAAATTGATGTGGCTCTCTGCAAAATCACCGGATGTTTTGGAACTACTGAACATAACGCGCCAATGTAAACTCAGATTTTTGGATATAAATATGAGCTTTACCGAACAAAACATACATGTATTGTGTAACATGAAGTCCTATGAGTGTCATCTGATGAAGATCATCAAAGGTTAGTGATTAACTTCTACTTCATCACAATCCCGGATCCGGGAGCACCCCCATCAGTAAAAAAGCTGACTAGCATAGCCTAGCATAGCGTCACAAGTAAATACTAGCATCTAAATATCATTAAATCACAAGTCCAAGACACCAGATGAAAGAGACACATCTTGTGAATCCAGCCATCATTTCCGATTTTTAAAATGTTTTATAGGGAAGACACAATATGTAAATCTATTAGCTAACCACGATAGCAAAAGACACAACTTTTTTTTCCCACCATTTTTTTCCTGCATAGGTAGCTATCACAATTTCGACCAAATAAAGATATAATAGCCACTAACCAAGAAACAACTTAATCAGATGACAGTCTGATAACATATTTATTGTATAGGATATGTTTTGTTAGAAAAATGTGCATATTTCAGGTATAAATCATAGTTTACATTTCAGCTACAATCAGAAATTGCACCGAAAGCAGCCATAATATTTACAGACACCAACGTCAAATACCTAATTACTCATCATAAAACATTCCTGAAAAATACATAGTGTACAGCAATTGAAAGACAGGCATCTTGTGATTACAGACAATATTTCCGATTTATTAAATGTTTTACTGCGAAAACAAAATGTAGCGTTATATTAGCGTAGCCACAATAGCCAGAAACACTTGGGTGCCGACGACCAGTTCACATGCACGACAGATATTAGAAATAGCATCACAAAATGTTTCTTACTTTTGGTGATCTTCCGTCAGAATGTTGGACAAGGTGTCCTTTGTCCAGAATAGTCGTTGTTTGGATCTGGAACGGCACATTTGTGGCCTGCTGGAGGTCATTTTGCAGGGCTCTGGCAGTGCACCTCCTTGCACTAAGGCGGAGGTAGCGGTCCTGCTGCTGGGTTGTTGCCCTCCTACGTCCTCCTCCACGTCTCCTGATGTACTGGCCTGTCTCCTGGTAGCGCCTCCATGCTCTGGACACTACGCTGACAGACACAGCAAACCTTTTTGCCACAGCTCGCGTTGATGTGCCATCTTGGATGAACTGCACTACCTGAGCCACTTGTGTGGGTTGTAGACTCCGTCTCATGCTACCACTAGAGTGAAAGCACTGCCAGCATTCAAAAGTGACCAAAACATCAGCCAGGAAGCATAGGAACTGAGAAGTGGTCTGTGGTCACCACCTGCAGAACCATTCCGTTTTTGGGGGTGTCTTGCTAATTGCCTATAATTTCCACCTTTTGTCTATTCCATTTGCACAACAGCATGTGAAATTTATTGTCAATCGGTGTTGCTTCCTATGTGGACAGTTTGATTTCACAGAAGTGTGATTGACTTGGAGTTACATTGTGTTGTTTAAGTGTTCCCTTTATTTTTTTGAGCAGTGTATATTGAAAAAACATACTTTACGATGATATGGTCACATGTATCAAATAAAATCCGAACCGGAGATGGTAGTTGTCCATAACGGCAGCTAAACAGAAGGCAATCCCACTGTCCAACTGGCGCTGCCAAGAGTTCCGGAAATGAGGGACACGTCATACAAAGAGCTTGTATTCCAATTCAGAACAAGATGAACACAAAATTTCTTCTCTCACAGCCTCTTGACAACCAGGGGAAGGTCTATGAAGTGTACGTAGACTCTTACGTTTTATGCCCATGTATAGGCAGGAAGTTGAACAGAGCATCGATTTCAGACATTCCACTTCCTGGTCAGGAAATGTGCTGCAGAATGAGTTCTGTTTCACTCAGAGAAATGATTCAAACGGTTTTAGAAACTAGAGAGTGTTTTCTATCCAATAGTAATAATAATATGCATATTGTACGAGCAAGAATTGAGTACGAGGCCGTTTGAAATGGGCATCTTTTATCTGGCTACTCAATACTGCCCCTTGCAGCCATAAGAAGTTTTAAATGTCAGGAATTTTGAAAAACTGAGTTTAAATGTATTTGGCTAAGGTGAATGTAATCTTCCGACGTCAACTGTGAGGCAATGCGCCAAGAGGACTATACTGTAGGGGAAAAATAAGAGAGGAAGTGTACCAAGGGGACTAGACTTTAGAATAAATATGTGAGACAAAGTGCCAGATGGACTAGACTGTAGGGGAAATACTGTGTAGAGCCAGCGTGGTAAAAGGACTGGACTGCATTGGAAATATAAGTGAGGCAAAGTGCCAAATGGCCTAGACTGTTGGGTAAATACTGTGTAGAGCCAGCGTGCCAAAAGGACAAACTGTAGAGGAAATATTTTGAGAGGCAGTGTGCCAAATGGACTAGACTGTAGGGGAAATATCGTATAGAGCCAGCTTGCCAAGAGGACTAGACTGTAGAGGAAATATAAGTGAGGCAAAGTGCCAAGTGGACTAGACAGTAGGGGAAATACTGTGCAGAGCCAGCGTGCCAAGAGGACTAGACAGTAAGGGAAATATAAGAGAGGCTCATGGTTATTGTGTGTCTAATGTATGTTTATGTCTATCTAAACCATAACAGTCAACGTAGTTCTGATGCTGGTGCATACACTCTCTATATCTGAAAGAATCAGGACCTGACTGGGTGAGCAGAAAAGCCTCTAGCCCCTCCCTCCTTTGCATTGCCAAACCCACAGTGTGGCCCCCAGAGGAATCCCCACAGAGGTACGGTGGGTATTTAAACCAGAGTAGAGAGGTAACCTGACCTATGTGGGTCTGTCTGGCGCCGTATTACCCCATACCTTCTAGACATCAGGGGAATGAGGCTCTCTCCGGCTCCTGCTCTGGATCCAAGTCTGGCTGCTAGTCTGGTTCTACTACATCTAGCTGTGGTGGCTGGTGGGCGTACCTTGCATGCGTCTGCCTCTACCTCTACCTCTGCCTCGGGGCTGGAGTCTGTCAGATGCAGGCTCCAAGGCACCCCTCGTCCTCCGGTGTTCTCCCAGGACGGGGACTTTGTCATCGGGGGTGTTTTCTCCATTCATTACTATATGCACACTGTGGATCACAGCTACACCAGCATGCCTGAGCCTCTGCAGTGCACAGGGAGGTCAGTGAGCGCAAGAGGGAACAGGGGACAGGACTGTGGCTGTGTGGGGAGACAGATGAATTGTGTTTTAAAGATACAGAGACAGTTTGTTTAAAGACAGAGAAACAGTGTGTTTAAAGACAGAGAAATAATGTGTTTAAATACAGATTAACAGTGTGTTTAAAGACAGAGAAACAGTGTGTTTAAAGACAGAGAAACAGTGTGTTTAAAGACAGAGAAACAGTGTGTTTAAAGACAGAGAAACAATGTGTTTAAAGACAGAGAAACAGTGTGTTTTAAAGATACAGAGACAGTTTGTTTAAAGACAGAGAAACAGTGTGTTTAAAGACAGAGAAACAGTGTGTTTAAAGACAGAGAAACAATGTGTTTAAAGACAGAGAAATAATGTGTTTGAAGACAGATTAACAGTGTGTTAATGAGACAAACAGTGTGTTAATGAGACAAACAGTGTTTTAAAGACAGGCAAACAGTGTTTTAAAGACAGGCAAACAGTGTTTTAAAGACAGATAAACAGTTCGTTGAAAGACAGATAAAACGCGTGTTTGTGTCTGAGAGAGTAGGTAATTGTTACTGTTACTGTTACAAAGGATCACATTTTCAATTGCAGGCTATCCTACAATGTCCTCAATTACAGACAACAGAAGTGTAGGCAAATAGACTGTATGGAACATAATACTAGATATTAGGCTGTTTGCCAAGGTGACATTCTATAGGCTAGTTTATGATTGTCCGGAGGTGCTCACTGACCCATCTCCTATTTACAGCATGGATTCCCGTGAGTTGCGCTTCTCGCGCGCCATGGTCTTCGCAGTTGAGGAGATAAACAACAGTTCGTACCTTCTACCGGGTGTCACGCTTGGTTATCAAGTGCACGACTCCTGCAACTCGGTCCCTATGGCTGTGAAAGTGGCCTTCCAGCTGGCTAACGGCCTGGATCCCATGTTTGATACCGGAGAACAGTGCTCGGGGTCGTCTACAGTGACAGCTATCGTGGGCGAGTCTGCCTCCACGCCTACCATCAGCATGTTGCGCATCATCGGCCCTTTCGGTATTCCTCAGGTAAACTCCAGTGGAAAGAAATCTTTCAGCTTCTTTTAATTTACTCTATTCCTAGTTTATATTCTCCTCTCTTTCAGGAATGAGTTCTACTTTTAATTTACTTTATTCCTAATGTATATTCTCCTCTCTTTCAGGAATGAGTCAAACTTTTAATCCATTGTATTCCAACTGTAAACTCCTCTCTTTCAGGAATATACATTTCTGTGTGAAATGATGTGGAGAAAGGCATTTGAACTTAGACTGAGGACTATCTTTCATAGGCTAGGCTGTCATGGGAGACCAGGGATTGGTGTCACACTTGTGTGTATCCTTTTCTTTCTGGCCTAAGGAAAAACAATGAGTTGGCTTATTATTATTAATGTCTCCCTAACATCAAACTGCATAGCTAAATAAAAAAAGCAGGAAGTAGCCAATACATTAGAGTTGTTAGGCCGACATTATGTTCTTTCTCATGTTTTCGACTGTCTGTTTCTACCTAGGTGAGCCACTTTTCCACCTGTGCGTGTCTGAGTGATAAGAAACAGTATCCAACCTTCTTCAGAACCATCCCCAGTGACCAGTTCCAGGCTGCCGCTCTGGCCCACCTCATCAAGCACTTCGGCTGGACCTGGATTGGGGCGGTCCGTTCCGACTCTGACTACGGTAATAACGGGATGGCGGCTTTCCTACAGGCAGCACAAGAGGAAGGCATCTGTGTGGAGTATTCTGAAGCCTTCTCCCTTACAAACCCACTCAGCAGAGTGCAACGGGTGGCCGACGTGATCCGCAGGTGATCCGTGATTACTTGTGTACTTTTCAGTCATACAAATGCAAGAACATATTTATAAAAAATACTATTGTTATTAATTTCTCTCTTTTCCAAAAGCTGATCTGTGAGACCAACATGATTTGCATATCTTAAACATTTCAAAAGTGTTGATTAATACTAATGTTCATATTCACTTCACTGAGACATTCCAATGAATGACAAACATGACAAGCATATTAAGCATATGATATAATCATGTTCCCCAGCTCCACAGCCCGGGTAGTGGTTGCATTCGTATCCGCTTGGGACATGAGAATCCTGCTGAGGGAGATGGAACGCCTGCCCTCTCCTCCCCGCCAGTGGATCGGGGGTGAGTCCTGGGTCACTGACCCAGATATGCTGCGCTTCGGCCTGTGTGCCGGGGCCATCGGATTTGGCATCCAACGCTCTGTCATCCCCGGCCTCAGGGACTTCCTCCTGGACCTCTCCCCACAGAAGGTGTCCAACTCTCCCACGCTCACAGAGTTCTGGGAGGGAGCCTTTGGCTGTCGGCTGGGGATAGGTATCTATCTATCTATCTATCCATCCATCATCCATCCATCCATCCATTTGTCTGTCTGTCTATCTATCTATCTATCTATCTATCTATCTATCTATCTATCTATCTATCTATTTACAAGTCTGTCTGTCTGTCTGTCTGTCTGTCTGTCTGTCTGTCTGTCTGTCTGTCTGTCTGTGTGTGTGTGTCGGTCTGTCTGTAGGGACCTCTACAGGTGTTGGGGTTAAAGAGAAGGTGTGTGATGGCAGTGAGGATATACAGCAGCTACAGGCCCCCTACACAGATACATCCCAGCTGCGTGTCACTAACATGGTGTATAAAGCTGTCTACGCCATAGCACACGCCATCCACAGCATCGTTTGTGAAGAGAGAGAAAACTCCACTGTGAACTGTGACAAAAACCTTAATGTGAAGTCAACACAGGTGAATGACAAGTCCATAGTATAATTTCCGGATAAATATGTTTATTTAGACTACATGTATGAAGGCCTATGAGTTCTCATTATACTTTACAACTTCTTCTGAAGTAACACATCTGATAAATATGAGTTGAATTAATGTTATGTTTCTCTCTCTCAATCTCTCTTCCCTTCTCTCCATTTCTTTATTTCCATCTTTCTTCCCCTTTCTCCATCTCTTATCTCTCTCTTCACCTCTCTCTATCTATCTCTCCATCTCTCATCCCCTCACTCATCTCTCTACCCTTATCTCCATCTCTCTTCACCTCTCTCCTTCTCTCTTGTCCCCTCTCTCTACCTTGCCCTTCCAACCCCCAGGTCCTGGAGAGATTGAGGAGGGTGAACTTCTCTCGTAACGGGTACCAGGTGTCTTTCGATGCCAACGGGGACACAGTGGCCACCTATGAGCTTATCAACTGGCAGATACGGAAGAGTGGGAAGATGGAGTTTGTGACAGTGGGGCGCTATGATGCGTCCATGCCTCCTGACCAGAGGCTTGACATCGAGAGGGAAATCACCTGGGTAAAGAACAGTACACAAGTACCTGTGTCAGTGTGCAGTGAGAGCTGTCCCCCAGGCACTCGTAAGGCTATACAGAAAGGAAAGCATGTATGCTGTTATGACTGTATCCAATGTGCAGAGGGAGAAATAAGTGATAACACAGGTAGGACTACAGGAACAGTTGGCAAAAATGTGTAGTACTTTCTATCACGGTTTACTAAGTAGTGGTTTATTCATATTACCAGCACAACAAAGGTAGTGTCTGTCAATCATATTCCTGTTCTTATTATCTCATGTAAGCTGCACATTAATTCAACATTCTTCATTGTTAACTGACAAAGTGCAGCATTGTGGGACATGTCTTTGTAAATAAATAAAATCTGAATCTATTATTACTAACAGTTGATGTCTGTTGCATTGTCCTGGTCAGATTCCTCAGACTGTCTGATCTGTCCCGAGGAGTACTGGCCCAACGCTGAGAGAGACCGCTGTATCCTTAAGCCTGTGGAGTTCCTGTCCTTCCACGAGGTCCTCGGAATCATCCTGACCGCCTGCTCTGTGGGCGGGGCTTGTCTGGCCATCGCCACGGCAACCATCTTCTACCACCACCGAACGTCGGCCATCGTCAGGGCCAACAACTCTGAGCTGAGCTTCCTGCTGCTCTTCTCCTTGGCTCTGTGTTTTCTGTGTTCTCTAACCTTCATTGGCCGGCCCTCTGAGTGGTCCTGTATGCTGCGTCACACAGCGTTTGGGATCACCTTCGTCCTCTGCATCTCTTGTGTTCTTGGGAAAACTATAGTGGTGTTGATGGCCTTCAGGGCTACACTTCCAGCCAGTAATATCATGAAGTGGTTTGGTCCTCCACAGCAGAGGTTGACTGTAGTGTCCTTCACGTTTGTCCAGGCTTTGATATGCACTCTGTGGTTGGTCCTGTCCCCTCCCTTCCCCATTAAAAACTTCACTACCTACAAGGAAAAGATCATTCTAGAGTGTGATGTGGGGTCAGCTATTGGTTTCTGGGCTGTGTTGGGCTATATAGGACTCCTGTCTCTCTTGTGCTTTGTGCTGGCTTTTCTGGCTCGGAAGTTGCCTGATAACTTCAATGAGGCCAAATTCATCACCTTCAGCATGCTCATATTCTGTGCAGTCTGGATCACCTTTATCCCAGCTTATGTCAGCTCTCCTGGGAAGTTGACTGTAGCTGTGGAGATCTTTGCCATCATCACCTCTAGCTTTGGGTTGTTCTTTATGTTATTTGTTCCTAAATGCTTCATTATTCTGTTCAGGCCGGAGAAGAACACCAAGAAACACCTTATGGAGAAGACATCCAATGATATACGTTATTAAGAAATGATTGAGGGGAAAAAACATTGTAACGTTCAGTTATATGGTTTATCTTACAGTTAGGTAGGACTACTCTGACAGAGATGACCAACAATGTTGCAGGTAATCATTGGTAACATTGTAACTAGTAACATGCAACAGGTTCACTTTAGATATTCCAATGTTATGCGAGATTGTTCAAAGCTAGAGTGTTAAAATCTAATTTGACCTGCTAAATGATTTGATTAGCAGTAGCCTACAAAGTGGAACCACTTCCATGTTGTTGGAGAAAAGCTTAATTCTTTTATAAATTGATATAACTTTGAAGTGCATGTGTTCAATTGATATTGTAATTCATCATATTATGTATTATAATAATATAATAAACATTTTCATAGACAGTTGAAGTCGGAAGTTTACATACACTTAGGTTGGAGTCATTAAAACTAGTTTTTCAACTACTCCACACATTTCTTGTTAACAAATTACACTTTTGGCAAGTCTGTTAGGACATCTACTTTGTGCATGACAAAAGTCATTTTTTCCAACAATTGTTTACAGACAGATTATTTCACTTATAATTCACTGTTTCACACTTCCAGTGGGTGAGACTTTACATACACTAAGTTGACTGTGCCTTTAAATAGCTCGGAAAATTCCAGAAATATATATCATGGCTTTAGAAGCTTCTGATCTGACCTGTGGATGTATTTCAAGGCCTACCTTCAAACTCAGTGCCTCTTTGCTTGACATCATGGTAAAATCAAAATAAATCAGCCAAGACCTCATAAAAAGAATTGTAGACCTCCACAGTCTAGTTCATCCTGGGGAGCAATTTCCAAACACCTGAAGGTACCACGTTCATCTGTACAAACAATAGTACGCAAGTATAAACACCGTGGGACCACGCAGGCGTCATACCACTCAGGAAGAAGATGCATTCTGTCTCCTCGAGATTAACGTACTTTGGTGTGCGAAAAGTGCAAATCAATCCCAGAACAACAGCAAAGGACCTTGTGAAGATGCAGGAAGGAAACAGGTACAAAATTATTTATATCCACAGTAAAACGAGTCCTATATCGACATAACCTGAAAGGCATCTCAGCAAGGAAGAAGCCACTGCTCCAAAACCGCCATAAAAATGCCAGACTACGGTCTGCAACTGCACATGGGGACAAAGTGAACATCGTTAGGTTTGGAGGAAAAGGGAGGAGGCTTGCAAGCGAAAAGAACACCATCCCAACCGTGCAGCACGGGTTGGCAGCATCATGTTGTGGGGTTGCTTTGCTGCAGGAGGGACTGGTGCACTTCACAAATAAGATGGCATCATGAGGGGAGAAAATTATGTGGATATATTGAGGCAACATCTCAAGAAATCAGTCAGGAAGCTAAAGCTTGGTCGCAAATGTGTCTTCCAAATTGACAGTGACCCCAAGCATACTTCCAAAGTTGTGGCAAAAATGGCCTAAGGACAACAAAGTCAAGTTATTGGAGTGGCCATCACAAAGCCTTAACCTCAATGCAATAGAAATTTTGTGGGCAGAAGTGAAAAAGCGTGTGCGAACGAGGAGGCTGACAAACCTGACCCAGTTACACCAGCTCTGTCAGGAGGAATGGGCAAAAATTCACCCAACTTATTGTGGGAAGATTGTGGAAGCCTACCCAAAACGTTTTACCCAAGGTAAACAATTTAACTTCTTGAGGGCAGGGAGCAGCATTTCACTTTCGGATAAATAGCATGCCAAAATTCAACTGCCTGCTATTCATCCCCAGAATATAAGATATGCATATTATTAGATTTGGATAGAGAACACTCTGAAGTTTCTAAAACGGTTTGAATCATGTCTCTGAGAATAACAGAACTTATGTAGCAGGCAAAACGCTGAGGACAAACCATTCAGAATTTTTATTTTTTTGATGTCACTGTGTTTTCAATTATATTTCTTAGAGACACCAGATTTCTAATGGACTAGCTTGCAGCTCCTACCGCTTCCACTGGATGTCACCAGTCCTTGGAAATCAGTTGAGGTTATTCCTTTGTGTAATGAAGAAATAGGGCTTTCGTAAATGAAGGTCACATGAAGTACATTTTTTGAGAGAGGCACGTTAAGAAAAAAGTTGCGTCAGTTTGTTTTCTTTTTGTATTGAACACAGATCATCCCGTCTTCAAATTGATCGATTACTAACATTTAAAAATACCTAACGTTGTATTACAAAAGTAGTTTGAAATGTTTTGGTAAAGTTTACATGTAACTTTTGATATATTTTGTAGTGATGTGGCAAAAGTTGGAAGCTGTGTTTTTCTGGATGAAACGGTCCAAATAAATTGACATTTTGGATATATATCGACGGAATTAATCAAACAAAAGGACCATTGTGATGTTTATGGGACATATTGGAGTGCCAACAAAAGAATTTTGTCAAAGGTAAGGCATGATTTATATTTTATTTCTGCGTTTTGTGTCGTGCTTGCATGGTAGAAATATGCTACTCTCTTTGTTTACTGTTGTGCTATTGTCAGATAATAGCATCTTATGCTTTCGCCGAAAAGCCTTTTTGAAATCTGACATGTTGGCTGGATTCACAACGAGTGTAGCTTTAATTTGGTATCTTACATGTGTGATTGAATGAAAGTTTGATTTTTATATCATTTTATTTGAATTTGGCGCTCTGTATTTTCCCTGGCTATTGGCCGGTGGGACGATTGCATCCCACCTGCCCCAGAGAGGTTAAAGGCAATGCTACTGTCATGAGAATTTTCAATCACAATGATAATAACTAACAATCAATAGCTTTGACCAATCCCTGATGTTTGTTAGACCATGGGTTTAAGATTTGAACTTGTTTGTGTGTGTTATAAAGACTGTTTTCATTCTTGACTTTAGAAAGTTCTCATGAATAAACTGTACTAACATTTTGCATAAACTGAGTCTTTGCCTAATTATTATTAAGCTACGCCTTGCTCAGACAGTCAGTGTTTTTCCACAACACAGATACATTGTTTCTTTAACTTCTTGCAACTATAGGGGGTGCTGTTCCGCATTAGCATATTTTGGTCTCCAAATTAAACGGCCTATTGCTCAATTCTTGATCGTACAATATGCATATCCTTACTAATATTGGATAGAAAACACTGCCTAGTTTCTAAAACCGTTTTAATTATGTCTGTGGGTGACCCAGAACGCCCTCTACAGCAAAAATCCTGACATGACTTGCGAAGGTCTGAGAATTATCCTCTGATCTGGGTTCAGTTTTAAAGCCTGTGTATATCCTATGGCTGGAATTGAACTGCACCCGCCTTCCCCTGGATGTCAGTAACCAATGAGAAGTGGAATGGTCTGTCTACGTAGCTGTCCGAGGTTATAAAGCCGGATGGAACGAGAGTACCTTTCTTTGTCTCGTTCGTCATGGCGCAGGGCAAGAACTCAGGATGAAATTTGGAACGCTCAGTTATCGACCAGAGATGTATCCGTCTGTAATTTAATTAAATATAGGTGTTAGAAACATCATAACGATGTTATTTGAAACCGATTTATATCAGTTTATGCGAGTATAGTGCTATTTTTCTGAATTTCCTTTGTATCTAGTTTGAGGATTTGGACATGTGTGTGCGACATAGCTAATGGTAGCAGCTAGTTCCAAAGGTGAAGAGGACGTTTTACAACAAAGCAACTATTCTTTTGAAGAAAAGACACATTGCCCAAGATACTGATGGAAGCTCGTCCAAAAGTAGGAACTATTTATGATGTTATTATGTATTTATGTGGAAAAATGTCATAGTGTTTGCGCGCCACTTTTGCAGGCACTGGTCTGGCTGCAACGCACACTATATGTCTAGTAACGTTAATTTTAAAAATCTAACATAGCGATTGCATTAACCTGTCTAGGATCAGCGTGGCGCTAGCGGCACCCCCCCCCCCCCCCACTGAAAAACCAGTGCCGCGAAATTCAAAAAAAATATTTTTTTAAGATATTTAACTTTCACACATTAAAGTCCAATACAGCTAATGAAAGACACAGATCTTATGAATCCAGTCAACATTTCCGATTTTTAAAATGTTTTACAGGGAAGACACAATATGTAAAGATGTACATCTATTACCTAAAAACACATTAGCATAATCCACCATCTTTTATTTGTCCACCAACACCAGTAGCCATCACCAATTCGGCTAAACTAAGATATTTATAGCCCCTAACCAACAAAAAAACTCATTAGATGACAGTCTGATAACATATTTATGGTATGGGATAGGTTTTGTTAGAAAAAAGTGCATATTTCAGGTATATGGCATAGTTTACAATTGCACCCACCATCACAAATGGACTAGAATAATTACAATGAGCAACGTGTTTACCTAACTACTAATCATCAAACATTTCGTAAAAATACACAGCATACACGAATCGAAAGACACAGATCCTGTGAATACAGACAATATTTCAGATTTTCTAAGTGTCTTACAGCGAAAACACAATAAATCGTTATATTAGCTTAGCACATAGCAATTAGCAGCCCAGCATTGATTCTAGCCAAAGTGAGCGATAAAAGTCAACATCGCCAAAAGATATTAATTTTTTCACTAACCTTCTCAGAATTCTTCCGATGACACTCCTGTAACATCACATTACAACATGCATATACAGTTTGATCGAAAATGTTTATATTTAGCCACCAAAATCATGGTTAGACAATGTGAAATGTAACTCGGCTGGTCAGAATTTGTCCTTGCGCCACTTAGACAGTGATCTACTCTTATACATAAATACTCATAAACGTGACTAAAAAATATAGGGTGGACAGGGATTGATAGACAATTTAATTTTTAATACAATTGCGTTATTACATTTTTTAATTTATCCTTACTTTTCAATACAGTTTGCGCCAAGCGAAGCTACGTCAAAAAACATGGCGTCCTAAGCCACTAAAATGTTTCGACAGAAACACGATTTATCATAATAAAAATGTCCTACCTTGAGCTGTTCTTCCATCAGTATCTTGGGCAAAGGATCCTTTCTTGGGAGAAATCGTCTTTTGGTGGAAAGCTGTCCTCTTGCCATGTGGAAATGTCAACTACGTTCGGGATGAACTGAAAAGCGTGCCCAACTTTTCACATCGTTGCAAAAATAAATGTCCCAAAATCGCACTAAACGGATATAAATTGCTATAAAACGCTTTAAATTAACTACTTTGTGATGTTTGTAACTCCTATAACGAGTGAAAAGATGACCGGAGAAATATAACAGGCTAAACTAACGCTTGGAACAGGAGAGGGTCGGTGTCTTCCACGCGCGTTACGCAGCAAGAAAAGACTTGCTAGCTAAAGGTTTTTTTCATTTGTAGGGCCTGTGAACGAGCAATCGAGCCCGTTGGAATCGTCATCACGTAAAGGCATCCAGGGGAAGACGTAAGAAGTGTCCGTATAGTCATAGCAACGACAGTGCCCTTTTAACTGACTTCAGAAAAGTGCCCAACATTTCTCAAATCTGACTCCATGTCAGGGAAATTGCTGTAGAATGGGCTCTGTTCCACTTAGAGACAAAATTTCAACTCCTATAGAAACTATAGACTGTTTTCTATCCAATAATAATAATAATATGCATATTGTACGATCGAGGATTTTGTGGGAAGCCGTTTAAAAAATTAGCCACATTAGCATAAATAGTCTAAACAGCGCCCCCATCCCCAACAGGTTTTAAGAACTAATTTATCTTTCGATTGTTGTCCAACTTATATTTTTTAGTCAAGTTTATGAATAGTATTTTTATAAGAATAGGCGCTAATCCAAAATGGCGCCGGCCAGAATACATGCAATGTTTGTAGTGAATACATAGTATAACCACGATTTGTGCTGCTAAATATCCAAATTTTCGAACAAAAGCTATATGCATTGTGTAATATGATGTTACAGGTCTGTCATCTGATGAGGTATATCAAGGTTAGTCAAATTATATATCTTTTGTTGGGTTGTTACGATCGCTAACATTTACAGCTGGTAAATGTGGTTGTGATTCTGGCTATTGTGGTACGCTCATATAATGCTATATTGTGTTTTCGCTGTAAAACACTTAGAAAATCTGAAATATTCTCTGGATTCACAAGATCTGTGTCTTTCGATTGCTGTAGGCTGTCTATTTTTCTGAAGTGTTTTAGGATGATTCTTTTGGTAATTGACGTCGGTCTCAGTAATTATTCCGGCTGCTTCCAACACTATTTCAGATTGCAGCTGCAATGTAGAACTGTGATTTCTACCTGAAATATGCACTTTTTTCTAACAAAAACTATCCTATACCATGAATATGTTATCAGACTCATCTGAAGAGTTTTTTTCTTGGTTAGTGGCTATCAATATCTTAGTTTAGCCGAATTGGTGATAGCACCTGAAGTAGTAAGAAACTGATGGAGTTAGAAAAGTGGTGTATTTTGCTAACGTGTTTAGCTAATAGATTTACATATTTTGTCTTCCCTGTAAAACATTTTAAAAATCTGAAATGGTGGCTTTATTCACAAGATCTGTATCTTTCATCTGGTGTCTTGGACTTGTGATTTAATGATATTTAGATGCTACTATCTACTTGTGAAGCTATGCTAGCTATGCTAATCAGTGTGTGGGGGGGTGGGGGGGATCCCGGATCCGGGTTTCAGAGGCAGTAGAAGTTAACCTGTTTGGGCTGCAGGGGCAGTATTGAGTAGCCAGATAAAAGGTGCCCATTTCAAACGGCCTCGTACTCAATTCTTGCTCGTACAATATGCATATTATTATTACTATTGGATAGAAAACACTCTCTAGTTTCTAAAACCGTTTGAATTATATCTGTGAGTCAAACAGAACTCATTTGGCACAAACTTCCTGACCAGGAAGTGGAAAGTCTGAAATCGAGGCTCTGTTCTACTTCCTGCCTATAAATGGGCATGATACGTATTAGTATACGTGCACTTCATAGACCTTCCCCTGGATGTCAAGAGGCGGTGAGAGAAGAAATTTAGTGTTTATCTTGGTCTGAAGTGGAATACAAGCTCTTTGTATGACGTGTCCCCCATTTCTTGTTTTCTGGAGAGCGCTGGGGGACCTGGATTTGCCTTCTGTTTAGCTGCCGTTATAGTCGACTAATATCTCCGGCTTTGATTTTATTTGATACATGTGACCATATCATCGTAAAGTATGTTTTTTTCAATATAGTTTCATCAGATTATTGAACATTTTTCGGGAGTTTTGCCGTGTTCCGTTCTCTTCCGTTTGTTGACATGGAGAGATTCGCGCCACTTGGCCAGTGTGCTTGCTAATTCAAGAGGGAAAATGGACGTTCTAATTCCAAGCAACGATTGTTCTTGACAAAGGACACCTTCTACAACATTTTGATGGAAGATATGCAAAAGTAGGAAACATTTTATAATGCTATTTCATGTATCTGTCGTGCATGTGAACTAGTCGTCGGCGCCCAACTTTGGGGTACTCTAGCTATACCGAAGCTGGATGTCGTAATAAAGTTATTTTTTAGAATTCTAACACTGCGATTTCACTAAGAACTAATGGATCTATCATTTCCTATACAACATGTATTTTTTAGTTATGTTTATGAATAGCTATTTGGTCAGAATATGTGTGTCAGAAAAAGTGTCCGAAAAATATCGTTGCTGTTTAAACGTTGTGGAAAAAGTAGCTACGATATCAACATGTATAACCACTGATTTCAGCTCTAAATATGCCCATTTTCGAACAAAACATAAGTGTATGTATAACCTGATGTTATAGGACTGTCATCTGATGAAGAATATCAAGGTTAGTCAAAAATTATATATCATTTACTGGTTTGTTACTATCGCTAACTTTTACTGCTGGGAAATGGCTTGTCTTTCTGGCTATTGTGGTAAGCTAATATAACGCTATATTGTGTTTTCGCTGTAAAACACTTAATAAATCGGAAATATTGGCTGGAATCACAAGATGCCTGTCTTTCATTTGCTGTACACTATGTATTTTTCAGAAATGTTTTATGATGAGTAATTAGGTATTTGACGTTGGTGTCTGTAATTATTATGGCTGCTTTCGGTGCAATATCTGATTGTAGCTGCAATGTAAACTATGATTTATACCTGAAATATGCACATTTTTCGAACAAAACATAGATTTATTGTTTAACATGTTACAAGACTGTCATCTGATGAAGTTGTTTGTTGGTTAGTTTGGTTGGTTCTTGGTTAGTTAGGTTGGCTTTGTGCATGCTACCTGTGCTGTGAAAAATTTCTGTCCTTTTTTTGTATTTGGTGGTGAGCTAACATAAATATACGTGCTATACGTTTTCGCTGTAAAACATTTTAAAAATCGGACATGTTGGCTGGATTCACAAGATGTGTACCTTTCATTTGCTGTATTGGACTTGTTAATGTGTGAAAGTTAATTATTTAAAAAAATATATATTTTGAATTTCGCGCCCTGCACTTGAGCTGGCTGTTGTCATATTGTGGGCGGCCTCGGGCTTGCAGCCAGAAGAAGTTAATCTGCAACATGTTTAATAATTTTCTGCAAGCCTAACAGTTTCTTCCCTCCACGGGTGGAGACAGAATTTCCTGTGAGGAACACAGTAGTACAACTTGTCTGTCGATATCTCCTCTTATCATTTGTTTCACACTTGCACCCTGCTTACATACCTGAAGGGAACATTTTGACAGTTGCTGTATGGTTGATGAGTAACTCCATATTGCAAATGTACGGTCCCTTACTAGATGTCCGCGAATGTTTGTAAAACTCGGCGGCGGGCCGTGCACGGGGGCCAGATCTTTCGGGAAGTCATCGAATGAAGTCTCTCTGTAACGGCAGTCTAAGTCGTCCTCCTTCTCAGACGAGGAGAGGCGAGAAGGATCTGAGGACCAATGTGCAGCGTGGTAATTTTCCATGATTTAATTAACACAAAACAAGACACTATACAAAATGACAAAACAAACTAACCGTCACAGTCCTAGCTGGTGCAAACAAAACACAAAGACAGGAAACAACCACCCTCAATCCCCAGCACAAAACAAGCCACCTATATATGATTCTCAATCAGGGACAATGATTGACAGCTGTCTCTGATTGAGAACCATATTAGGCTGAACACAGAAACAGACGAACTAGACACACAACATAGAATTCCCACCCAGCTCACGTCCTGACCAACACTAAACAAGCAAAACACATAAGAACTCTGGTCAGGACGTTACAGTACCCCCCTCCTGAGGTGCGGACTCCGAACGCACCCCTAAAACTCAAGAGGAGGGCCTGGGTTGGCATCTGTCCGCGGTGGCGGCTCCGGCGCAGGACGAGGACACCACTCCACCACTGTCTTTGTCCCCCTCCTTAGCGTCCTTTGAGTGGCGACCCTCGCCCATGACATCGGCCTAAGAATCGTCCCCATGGCCCCCACATGATTTAGGAGGTAGCTCAGGACAGAGAGGTAGCTCAGGACAGAGAGGTAGCTCAGGACAGAAAGGTAGCTCAGGACAGAGAGGTAGCTCAAGACAGAGGGGCAACTCCGGACAGAGAGGCAGCTCTGAACTAATGGCAGCTCCGGACAGGGAGGCAGCTCCGGACTGAATGGCAACTCCGGACAGAGAGGCAGCTCCGGACTGAATGGCAGCTCCAGACTGAATGGCAACTCCGGACAGAGAGGCAGCTCCGGACTGAATGGCAGCTCCGGACTGAATGGCAGCTCCGGACTAAATGGCAGCTCCGGACAGAGTGGCAGCTCATGACTGTAGGGCAGCTCATGACTGTAGGGCCGCTCATGACTGTAGGGCCGCTCATGACTGTAGGGCCGCTCATGACTGTAGGGCAGCTCATGACTATAGGGCAGCTCGTGACTGTAGGGCAGCTCATGACTGTAGGGCAGCTCATGACTGTAGGGCAGCTCATGACTGGAGGGCCGCTCATGACTGGAGGGCAGCTCATGACTGGAGGGTGGCTCTGGCAGCTCCCGACTGGCTGGCGGCTCTGGCAGCTCCTGACTGGCTGGCGGCTCTGGTAGCTCCTGACTGGCTGGCGGCTCTGGCAGCTCATGATTGGCTGGCGGCTCTGGCAGCTCCTGACTGGCTGTAGGGCAGCTCATGACTGTAGGGCAGCTCATGACTGTAGGGCAGCTCAAGACTGGAAGGCAGCTCATGACTGGAAGGCAGCTCATGACTGGAGGGCAGCTCCTGACTGGCTGGCGGCTCTGGCCACTCCTGACTGGCTGGCGGCTCTGGCAGCTCCTGACTGGCTGGCGGCTCTAGCGGCTCCTGACTGGCGGACGGCTCTAATGGCTCGGGACAGACGGGCGGCTCTGAAGGCTCGTGGCAGACGGCTGGCTCAGATGGCGCTGGGCAGACGGTTGGCTCAGATGGCGCTGGGCAGACGGATGGCTCAGATGGCGCTGGGCAGACGGATGGCTCAGATGGCGCTGGGCAGACGGATGGCTCAGATGGCGCTGGGCAGACCGATGACTCAGATGGCGCTGGGCAGACGGATGGCTCAGATGGCGCTGGGCAGACGAGCAGTGCAGGCGGCGTTGGGCAGACGGCCGACTCTGACCTGCTGAGGCGCACAGTAGGCCTGGTGCGTGGTGCCCGGAACTGGTGGTACCGGACTGGAGACACGCACCTCAAGGCTAGTGCGGGGAACAGGAACAGGGCACACTGGACTCTCGAAGCGCACTATAGGCCTGGTGCGTGGTACCAGAACTGGAGGTACCGGGCTGGAGAAACGCACCATAGGGAGAGTGCGTGGAGGAGGAACAGGCCTCTGGAGACGCACTGGAAGCCTGGTGCGTGGTGTAGGCACTGGTGGTACTGGGCTGGGGCCACACACCATAAGGCGAGTACGGGGTGCTGGAACTGGAGGAAATGGGCTGGGGCGGGAAGGTGGCGCCGGAGATACCGGACCGTGCAGGCGTACTGGCTCACTTGAGCACCGAGCCTGCCCAACCTTACCTGGTTGAATGCTCCCCGTAGCCCGTCCAGTGCGGGGAGGTGGAATAACCCGCACTGGGCTGTGTTGGCGAACCGGGGACACCATGCGTAAGGTTGGTTTCATGTACACCGGCCCGAGGAGACGTACTGAAAGCCAGATATATAGAGCCGGCTTCATGGCACTTGGCTCAATGCTCAATGCTCAATCTAGCCCGGCCAGTGCGGGGAGGTGGAATAACCCGCACCGGGCTATGCACACGTACAGGAGACACCGTGCGCTCTTCCGCATAACACGGTGTCTGCCCGTACTCCCGCTCTCCACGGTAAGCATGGGAAGAGGGTGCAGGTTTCCTACCTGGCTTTGCCACACTCCGCGTTCCCCCCCCAAGAAATGTTTGGGTCTGACTCTTGGGCTCCCAACCGCGTCGCCGCGCTGCCTCCTCATACCAGCGCCTCTCTGCCTTCGCTGCCTCCAACTCCGCCTTGGGACGGCGATATTCCCCTGGCTGAGCCCAGGGTCCTTTGCCGTCCAGAATCTCTTCCCAAGTCCAGAAGTCCTGGGTTTGTTTCCGCTGCTGTTGCCGCCCTTCTCCACTCCGCTTGGTCCTTTGGTGGTGGGTGTTTCTGTTACGGCTTTCATATTCCTCATCCTCGGACGAGGAGAGGCGAGAAGGATCTGAGGACCATTGTGCAGCGTGGTAATTTTCCATGATTTAATTAACACAAAACAAGCCACCTATATATGATTCTCAATCAGGGACAACGATTGACAGCTGTCTCTGATTGAGAACCATATTAGGCTGAACACAGAAACAGACGAACTAGACACACAACATAGAATTCCCACCCAGCTCACGTCCTGACCAACACTAAACAAGCAAAACACATAAGAACCCTGGTCAGGACGTTACACTCTCGGACATTCGGTTTCGTTTTTATTTATTTATTTTTTTCATTTTTCCGCTGTCCCGGTAAGTCCCACCAGAGGGCGAATGGAATCATATTGCATATGTACAAAACATCACCAATCACGACGTGGCCTTTTCTCCTAAATGGAAAAGACTTCGAAGACGAAACTTGGTGAGCATAGGTTTGGCATAATGGGCAGTTGGCCCTGAACAATATGGCGTCCAGGCCTCAACGTCTTTTTGAGTTATGGCAATTTTTCTGGGATTAAAGGTCAAAACAAAATAAGAGTGCTAATTTGACCGCTTCACGTCAAAGTACATGAACCTATGGTGTCGGGAAAAAAAGAAACAGCCATTTATCTATCGTAATTTAAGAGAAATCGTACAATGTACAATTGGTGATGTTTTAAAAAAAAAAAAAAAAATCCCCAAAAAGTTAGAGATCCAGTTGCAGCGTGTTCAGACAAATATTTTTTAAGTTGGTTTCGGAGCTCTGCGAGAATTCTGTGATTTTCTGAAATAGCACACACTCATTCAACCCTATGTAAATAATCAATCAATCAATCAATTTTATTTTATATAGCCCTTCGTACATCAGCTAATATCTCGAAGTGCTGTACAGAAACCCAGCCTAAAACCCCAAACAGCTAGTAATGCAGGTGTAGAAGCACAGTGGCTAGGAAAAACTCCCTAGAAAGGCCAAAACCTAGGAAGAAACCTAGAGAGGAACCAGGCTATGAGGGGTGACCGGTCCTCTTCTGGCTGTGCCGGGTGGAGATTATAACAGAACTATGCCAAGATGTTCAAAAATGTTCATAAGTGACAAGCATGGTCAAATAATAATCATGAATAATTTTCAGTTGGCTTTTCATAGCTGATCATTAAGAGTTGAAAAACAACAGGTCTGGGACAGGTGGCGGTTCCATAACCGCAGGCAGAACAGCTGAAACTGGAATAGCAGCAAGGCCAGGCGGACTGGGGACAGCAAGGAGTCACCACGGGCGGCAGTCCCGACGCATGGTCCTAGGGCCCAGGTCCTCCAAGAGAAAGAAAGAGAGAAGGAGAAAATTAGAGCCAAGATTTTCAAAATGTTCATAAATGACAAGCATGGTCAAATAATAATCAGGAATAAATCTCAGTTGGCTTTTCATAGCCGATCATTAAGAGTTGAAAACAGCAGGTCTGGAATAGGTAGGGGTTCCATAACAGCAGGCAGAACAGTTGAAACTGGAATAGCAGCAAGGCCAGGCGGACTGGGGACAGCAAGGAGTCACCACGGCCGGTAGTCCCGACGTATGGTCCTAGGGCTCAGGTCCTCAGAGAGAAAGAAAGAGAGAAGGAGAAAATTAGAGAGAGCCAAGATTTTCAAAATGTTCATAAATGACAAGCATGGTCAAATAATAATCAGGAATAAATCTCAGTTGGCTTTTCAAAGCCGATCATTAAGAGTTGAAAACAGCAGGTCTGGGACAGGTAGGGGTTTCGTAACCGCAGGCAGAACAGTTGAAACTGGAATAGCAGCAAGGCCAGGCGGACTGGGGACAGCAAGGTGTCAGCATGCCCGGTAGTCCTGACGTATGGTCCTAGGGCTCAGGTTCTCAGAGAGAAAGAGAGAACGAGAGAATTAGAGAGAGCATACTTAAACTCACACAGGACACTGGATAAGACAGGAGAAGTACTCCAGGTATAACCAACTGACCCTAGCCCCCCGACACATAAACTACTGCAGCATAAATACTGGAGGCTGAGACAGGAGCGGTCAGGAGACACTGTGGCCCCATCCGAAGAAACCCCCGGACAGGGCCAAACAGGAAGGATATAACGCCACCCACTTTGCCAAAGCACAGCCCCCGCACCACTAGAGGGATATCCTCAACCACCAACTTACAATCCTGAGACAAGGCCGAGTATAGCCCACAAAGGTCTCCACCACAGCACAAACCAAGGGGGGGCGCCAACCCAGACAGGAAGATCACGTCAGTAACTCAACCCACTCAAGTGACGCACCCCTCCTAGGGACGGCATGAAAGAGCACCAGCAAGCCAGTGACTCAGCCCCTGTAACAGGGTTAGAGGCAGAGAATCCCAGTGGAGAGAGGGGAACCGGCCTGGCAGAGACAGCAAGGGCGGTTCGTTGCTCCAGAGCCTTTCCGTTCACCTTCACACTCCTGGGCCAGACTACACTCAATCATATGACCTACTGAAGAGATAAGTCTTCAGTAAAGACTTAAAGGTTGAGACCGAGTCTGCGTCTCTCACATGGGTAGGCAGACTGTTCCATAAAAATGGAGATCTATAGGAGAAAGCCCTGCCTCCCGCTGTTTGCTTAGAAATTCTAGGGACAATTAGGAGGCCTGCGTCTTGTGACCGTAGCGTACGTATTGGTATGTACGGCAGGACCAACTCGGAAAGATAGGTAGGAGCAAGCCCATGTAACGCTTTATAGGTTAACAGTAAAACCTTGTGTGTGTATAAATAAGTCAGTTCTTAACATAGGATATGTGTTCACTTTCAGCTTCCTGTGTCAACCGGATGTACCTTAAAATGGTGTCAAGTGGCTGTTTTGAAGGGTTAAAAAGGTCAGATCTTTTCAAAACTTCATGTGTCATTAGGCAACCCTCATGAACTGTAAATCAGTCATTTCTCCCAACAGATATCAAAGAAAATATCTCTCACTCACACACACACACACACACACACACACACACACACACACACACACACACACACACACACACACACACACACACACACACACACACACACACACACACACACACACACACACACACACACACACACAGTGCAAGGATGGAGTGGCACAGTGCGGGGCATGAAGACACACAGAGCCTGCAATGGCGTTACCATAATCTCTAGGCTGTGCCGAGTTCAACGAGATGCCCTGCTTGACCGTAGCTTGCTCTGAGCTCAGTGACCATGAAAAAAGTAGGCCCATAATGAAGCCTGGCCCTGAATTGCAGGTGCTTTTGGGTGACAGCGGGAGAACAGTTAGGGTTAGAGGCACAATTCGACCTCAGGAACATTCCTGAGGTCCTCCCGATCTGTGCAAGCCTAATCTTGACCATGTGGCATTAACCCTTAACAGTGAAAAGAAGGGGTTTACATCAAACAGATTTCAATGACTTCTCTCCCCATAGGAATACATTGTCTGCTCCCCTAAATTCAACCATGTGTTGATTCTAAGCTTCCTGGAGCAACCGGAAGTGGTTAAAATCACCCTAAAAGTGTTTTTCTATACAACACCAGCAGTTTGTGAAGAATTGTGCATTCAACCATGTGTAAAGTAGTCAGTTCTTAACGTAAAGACTTAAAACTCAGGAATCTGTAAAAGCATACCCCAATCAGGATATGTGTTTACTTATAGCTTCCTGTGCCAACCGGAAGCGCCTTAAAATGGTGTCATAGGGACTGTTTCGAAGGGTTAAAAGGGTCAGATCTTTTCAAAACTTCAAATGTGTGATTAGGCAACCCTCATGAACTGTAAATCAGTCATTTCTCCCAACAGATATCAAAGAAAATATCTCTCACTCACACACACACACACACACACACACACACACACACACACACACACACACACACACACACACACACACACACACACACACACACACACACACACACACACACACAGCAAGGATGGAGTGACAAAGTGCGGTGCTTAACCTGTCTAGGATCAGCGTGGCGCTAGCGGCACACCCCCCCCCCCCCCCCACTGAAAAACCAGTGCCGCGAAATTCAAAAAAAATAATTTTTTAAAATATTTAACTTTCACACATTAAAGTCCAATACAGCTAATGAAAGACACAGATCTTGTGAATCCAGTCAACATTTCCGATTTTTAAAATGTTTTACAGGGAAGACACAATATGTAAAGATGTACATCTATTACCTAAAAACACATTAGCATAATCCAACATCTTTTATTTGTCCACCAACACCAGTAGCCATCACCAATTCGGCTAAACTAAGATATTTATAGCCCCTAACCAACAAAAAAACTCATTAGATGACAGTCTGATAACATATTTATGGTATGGGATAGGTTTTGTTAGAAAAAAGTGCATATTTCAGGTAGACTTCATAGTTTACAATTGCACCCACCATCACAAATGGACTAGAATAATTACAATGAGCAACGTGTTTACCTAACTACTAATCATCAAACATTTCGTAAAAATACACAGCATACACGAATCGAAAGACACAGATCCTGTGAATACAGACAATATTTCAGATTTTCTAAGTGTCTTACAGCGAAAACACAATAAATCGTTATATTAGCTTAGCACATAGCAATTAGCAGCCCAGCATTGATTCTAGCCAAAGTGAGCGATAAAAGTCAACATCGCCAAAAGATATTAATTTTTTCACTAACCTTCTCAGAATTCTTCCGATGACACTCCTGTAACATCACATTACAACATGCATATACAGTTTGATCGAAAATGTTTATATTTAGCCACCAAAATCATGGTTAGACAATGTGAAATGTAGACAAGCTGGTAAAGAAAATGTCCTTGCGCCACTTAGACAGTGATCTACTCTTATACATAAATACTCATAAACGTGACTAAAAAATACAGGGTGGACAGGGATTGATAGACAATTTAATTCTTAATACAATTGCGTTATTACATTTTTTAATTTATCCTTACTTTTCAATACAGTTTGCGCCAAGCGAAGCTACGTCAAAAAACATGGCGTCCTAAGCCACTAAAATGTTTCGACAGAAACACGATTTATCATAATAAAAATGTCCTACCTTGAGCTGTTCTTCCATCAGTATCTTGGGCAAAGGATCCTTTCTTGGGAGAAATCGTCTTTTGGTGGAAAGCTGTCCTCTTGCCATGTGGAAATGTCAACTGCGTTCGGGATGAACTGAAAAGCGTGCCCAACTTTTCACATCGTTGCAAAAATAAATGTCCCAAAATCGCACTAAACGGATATAAATTGCTATAAAACGCTTTAAATTAACTACCTTATGATGTTTTTAACTCCTATAACGAGTGAAAAGATGACCGGAGAAATATAACAGGCTAAACTAACGCTTGGAACAGGTGCGCGCCGGTGTCCTCTAGGCTCATGACGCAGCTCCCAAAGAATGACTAGCTTCAGAGTTTTTTCATTTGTAGGGCCTGTGAACGCGCAATCGACCCCGTTGGAATCGTCATCACGTAAAGGCATCCAGGGGAAGACGTAAGAAGTGTCCGTATAGTCATAGCAACGACAGTGCCCCTTTAACTGACTTCAGAAGAGTGGCCAACATTTCTCAAATCTGACTCCATGTCAGGGAAATTGCTGTAGAATGGGCTCTGTTCCACTTAGAGACAAAATTTCAACTCCTATAGAAACTATAGACTGTTTTCTATCCAATAATAATAATAATATGCATATTGTACGATCAAGGATTTTGTGGGAAGCCGTTTAAAAAATTAGCCAAATTAGCATAAATAGTCTAAACAGCGCCCCCATCCCCAACAGGTTAAAGACACTCAGAGCCTGCAATGGCATTACCATAATCTCTAGTCTGTGCCGAGATGAGATCCTCAGACCCCTTGTGAGACCATATGCTGACACATGCACATTTGTGGCCTGCTGGAGGTCATTTTGCAGGGCTCTGGCAGTGCACCTCCTTGCACAAAGGCGGAGGTAGCGGTCCTGCGGCTGGGTTGTTGCCCTCCTACGGCCTCCTCCATGTCTCCTGATATACTGGCCTGTCTCCTGGTAGCGCCGCCATGCTCTGGACACTACGCTGACAGACACAGCAAATCTTTTTGCCAGAGCTCGCATTGATGTGCCATCCTGGATGAACTGCACTACCTGAGCCACTTGTGTGGGTTGTAGACTCCGTCTCATGCTACCACTAGAGTGAAAGCACCGCCAGCATTCAAAAGTGACCAAAACATCAGCCAGGAAGCATAGGAACTGAGAAGTGGTCTGTGGTCACCACCTGCAGAACCATTCCTTTATTGGGGGTGTCTTGCTAATTGCCTATAATTTCCACCTTTTGTCTATTCCATTTGCACAACTGCATGTGAAATTTATTGTCAATCAGTGTTGCTTCCTAAGTGGACAGTTTGATTTCACAGAAGTGAGATTGACTTGGAGTTACATTGTGTTGTTTAACCTTTCACGAGTATCTACCCCGGGTCCGGGAGCACCCCCCACCCCCCACACTGAGTAGCATAGCCTAGCATAGCGTCACAATTAAATAGTAGCATCTAAATATCATTAAATCACAAGTCCAAGACACCTGATGAAAGATACAGATCTTGTGAATAAAGCCACCATTTCAGATTTTTAAAATGTTTTACAGGGAAGACAAAATATGTAAATCTATTAGCTAACCACGTTAGCAAAAGACACCACTTTTCTAACTCCATCAGTTTCTTACTCCATCAGGTGCTATCACCAATTCGGCTAAACTAAGATATTGATAGCCACTAACCAAGAAAAAACTCATCAGATGACAGTCTGATAACATATTCATGGTATAGGATAGGTTTTGTTAGAAAAATGTGCATATTTCAGGTAGATATCATAGTTTACAATTGCACCCACCGTCACAAATGGACTAGAATAAATACATAGAGCAACGTGTTTACCTAATTACTAATCATCAAACATTTCGTAAAAATACACAGCATACACTAATCGAAAGACACAGATCCTGTGAATACAGACAATATTTCAGATTTTCTAAGTGTCTTACAGCGAAAACACAATAAATCGTTATATTAGCATACCACATATGCAAACGTTACCAGAGCATTGATTCTAGCCAAAGAGAGCGATAACGTAAACATCGCCAAAATATATTAATTTTTTCACTAACCTTCTCAGAATTATTCAGATGACACTCCTGTAACATCACATTACAACATACATATACAGTTTGTTCGAAAATGTGCATATTTAGCCACCAAAATCATGGTTAGACAATGACAAAAGTTGCCCAGCTGGTCAGACAATGTCGTGCGCCATATTAGACAGTGATCTAGTCGTATACATAAATACTCATAAACGTGACAAAAAAATATAGGGTGGACAGCGATTGATAGACAATTTAATTCTTAATACAATCGCTGATTTACATTTTTTTAATTATCCTTACTTTTCAATACAGTTTGCGCCAAGCGAAGCTACGTCAAACAAAATGGCGTCATAAGCGATTAACATTTTTCGACAGAAACACGATTTATCATAAGAAATTGTTCCTACTTTGAGCTGTTCTTCCATCAGAATCTTGGGCAAAGAATCCTTTCTTGGGTCTAATCGTCTTTTGGTCGAAAACTGTCATCTTGCCATGTAGAAATGCCCATTGTGTTCGGCATGAACTGGAACCGTGCCCAGAGATTCACAGTGTCTCAGAAATAAATGTCCCAAAATCGCACTAAACAGATATAAATTGCTATAAAACGGTTTAAATTAACTACCTTATGATGTTTTTAACTCCTATAACGAGTAGAAACATGACCGGAGAAATATAACTGGCTACACTAATGCTTGGAAAAAGAGTAGGTCGGTGTCCACCGCGCGCCCGACGCATCTGGAAAAGAGTTCCTACCTACACGTGTTTTTGTTTTATAGGGGCTGTGATTGCGCAATCGATACCATTCAAATCGTCATCACGTAAAGGCATCCAGGGGAAGACGTAAGCAGTGTCCGTATCCTGATAGCGTTCACAGTGGCCTTTAAACTGACTCCAGATCAGGTGCCAAAATGTGTGAAATCTGACTCCATGTCAGGGAAATTGCTGTAGAATGAGTTCTGTTCCACTCAGAGACAAAATTCCAACGCCTATAGAAACTAGAGAGTGTTTTCTATCCAATAATAGTAATAATATGCATATTGTACGAGCAAGAATTTAGTAGGAAGCCGTTTAATCTGTAATGCAATTTTGCTAATGAGAAAACAGCACCCCCTGTAGTCGCAAGAAGTTAAGTGTTCCCTTTATTTTTTTGAGCAGTGTATAATTCATGAATTACCTTTGACGAGTTTCTGTTGATGGCACTCCAATATGTCCCATAAACATCAAAAATTGTCCTTTTGTTTGATTAATTCCGTCGATATATATCCAAAATGTCCATTTATATGGTGCGTTTGATCCAGAAAAACACAGGTTCCAACTTGCTCAAACGTGACGACAAAATATCTCAAACGTTACCTGTAAACTTTGTCAAAAACTACTTTTGTAATACAACTTTAGGTATTTTTTTACGTTAACTTCTCTAGGGTAGGGGGCAGCATTCGGAATATTGGATGAAATGCATGCCCAAATTAAACGGCCTGTTTCTCGGGCCCAGAAGATGTGATATGCATATAACTGGTAGATTTGGATAGAAAACACTCTAAAGTTTCCAAAACTGTTAACGCAATCGCCGTGTTAGAATTCTAAAAATAACTTCATTACGATATGCAGTTTACGTTATGGCGAGAGCGTGCCCAAAACCTGGCCACAACCTACTAGTACAACATGTTCGACAGATATATGAAATAACATTATAAAATGGGTCCTACTTTTGATGATCTTTCATCAGAATGTTGTACAAGGGGTCCTTTGTCGGGAACAATCGTTGTTTGGATTTAGAATGTCCTCTTCTCCAGTCAATTAGCACGGAAAGCTAGCAAATTGGCGCTACGCTCTTCTTCATGAACAAACGCAGACAACGCAACACGCCTAACGTCCCGAAAAAATTTCAATAATCTAATAAAACTATATGGAAAAAACATACTTTACGATGATATTGTCACATGTATCAAATAAAATCAAAGCCGAAGATATTAGTCGTCCATAACGACAGCTTATCAGAAGGCAAATCCAGGTCCCTTCACACGCTCTCCAGAAAACAGGAAACTGGTGACACTTCATACAAAGAGGATTTATTCGAGCCTAGATCAAGTTATACACTCAATTTATTCTCTCACTGCCTGTCGACATCTAGTGGAAGACGTATGAAGTGCATGTATTCTAATAAATATCAAGAACCTTATTAGGCAGGCCCTAGAAGAGGGCCTCGATTTCAGATTTTCCACTTCCTATCAGGAAGTTTTCTGCTAAATGAGTTCTGTTTTACTCACAGATATAATTCAAACGATTTTAGAAACTAGAGAGTGTTTTCTATCCAATAGTAATAATAATATGCATATTGTACGAGCAAGAATTGAGTACGAGGCCGTTTAAATTGGAGACGTTTTTCCCCAAAAGTGAAAACAGCACCCCCTGTCCTCATCAGGTTAAAAAAGTCAGATCTTTCCAAAACTTCAAATGTGTGATTAGGCAACCCTCATGAACTGTAAATCAGTCATTCATCCCATTCATCAGATTTCCAAGAAAAACTCAAACACACACACAGCAAGGATGGAGTGACTCCGTCTGGGGCTTAGAGACAGACAGCGAATGCAATAATTACCTTTGTTCGAACTATCAAAGAACTGTTTGACCTAGAGCTCTGAAACTTTAGAAACATGCTATAGAGCTCAAGTCAACAGTGCACGGTGAGTTGTGTGGCCCTAGAAGCTTCTCAGCCCGAGAAACAGCCTTGTACATTTGCAATAACTTCAATTAATTTTGACCATTACGAAAATGACGAAAATTACGACTTTTAGAAAAGTCCCAGAGTCACAAGACTAGGTGCATTGAAACCGCCTCGGCCCATAGAGACGCCCATAGAGACGGACCCCAACGTTTCTGTTTGATAGCTCATTCAAGGACCCCGTAGCAATGCCCAGAAAAAGTGGATTCCCTATCCCAACTTCTTTGGGATAGGGGGCGCTATTTTCACTTTGGGATAAAATCGTGCCCAATTTAAATGGCCTCGTACTCTATTTTAGATTGTACAATATGCATATTATTATTACTATTATTACTATACATAATATTATTGCTACTATCAGATGACAGTCTTATGACATGTTATTCAATAAATCTATGTTTAGTTCGAAAAATTTGCATATTTCAGGTATAAATTCAGGTTTAAATCATAGTTTACATTGCAGCTACAATCAGAAATTGCACCGAAAGCAGCCATAATAATTACAGACACCAACGTCAAATACCTAAATACTCATCATAAAACATTTCTGAAAAATACATAGTGTACAGCAAATGAAAGACAGGCATCTTGTGATTCCAGCCAATTTTTCCAATTTATTAAGTGTTTTACAGCGAAAACACAATATAGCATTATATTAGCTTACCACAATAGCCAGAAACACAAGCCATTCCCCAGTAGCAAAGGTTAGCGATCGTAACAAACCAGCAAAAGATATATAATTTTTGAATGACCTTGATAAGCTTCATCAGATGACACTCCTATAACATCAGGTTATACATACACTTATGTTTTGTTCGAAAATGTGCATATTTAGAGCTGAAATCAGTGGTTATCCATTATGCTAACGTAGCTTCTTTTTCCCAGAATGTGCGGATATTTCTATTAGATTCTCACCTATTCTGACCAAATAGCTATTCATAAACATTACAAAAAAATACATGTTGTATAGGAAATGATAGATACACTAGTTCTTAACCTTTTACGGGGGCAGGCCGACACCGGTACACTTATGACAACATCCAGCTCAAAGTGCAGGGCGCGAAATTCAAAATCTATTTTTTTTTTATATTTAACTTTCACACATTAACAAGTCCAAGACACCAGATGAAAGGTGCACATCTTGTGAATCAAACGAACATGTCCGATTTTTAAAATGTTTTACAGGGAAGACAAAATATGTAAATCTATTAGCTAACCACGTTAGCAAAAGACACAACTTTTCTAACTCCATCAGTTTCTTACTCCATCAGGTGCTATCACAAATTCGACCAAATAAAGATATAAATAGCCACTAACCAGTCTGATAACATATTTATTGTATAGCATATGTTTTGTTAGAAAAATTTGCATATTTCATGTATAAACCATAATTTACATTTCAGCTACAATCCGAAATTGCACCGAAAGCATCCATAATATTTACAGACACCAACGTCAAATAGCTAATTACTCATCATAAAACATTTCTGAAAAATACATAGTCTGCAGCAATTGAAAGACAGGCATCTTGTGATTCCAAACAATATTTCCGATTTATTAAATGTTTTACAGCGAAAACAAAATGTATCGCTATATTACCGTAGCTACAATAGACAGACACAATTGGGCTCCCACGACCAGTTCACATGCACGACAGATATATGAAATAACATCATAAAATGGGTCTTACTTTTGCTGATCTTTCATCAGAATGTTGAAGAAGGTGTCCTCTGTCCAGGTGAGTCGTTGTTTTGATTCAGAATGGCAAATTTCCCTCTTCAATTAGCATTGGCACTAGCCGAGTGGCATAAATTTCTCCAACGTAAACACAGTCAGAGGACGGAACACGGCAAAACTCCCGAATAAAGTTTCAATAATCTGATTAAACTATATTGAAAAAACATACATTACGATGATATGGTCACATGTATCAAAAAAAAATCGAGCCGGAGATGTTAGCCATTCGTTACGAAGGCAAAACAGAAGTCAATCCCACTTCCTTCAGAGTACCGGAAGTGGACGGTCACATCAAAGAAATGTTTTTTTTTCCACCAAAGAACAAGATGAGCACAAAAATTTCTTCTCTGACATCCTCTTTACACCAATAGGAAGGCGTATAGAGTCTAAGTAGACTCCTAAGTGTCAAGACCATGTATAGGCATCAAGTTGAAAAGAGCATCGATTTCTGACATTTCACTTCCTGGTCAGGAAAAGTGCTGCAGAAGGACTTCTGTTTCACTCAGAGAAATAATTCCAACTGTTTTAGAAACTAGAAAATGTTTTCTATCCAAAAAGAACAATAATATTCATATTGTACGAGCAAGATTTGAGTAGGAGGCCGTTTGACATGGGCACGATTTCACTGGCTACTCAACACTTTGCCTTGCAGCCATAAGAAGTTTTAACTTCCTATGAAATCATATTGCAAATGGACAAAATAAATGCCTTATGGACAAGTAAACATTTTTAACCTGTTGAGGCTAGGGGGTGCTGTTGTTACTATTTATGGAAATCGTGTAATTTTTGAAACGGCTTCCTACTAAATTCTTGATCGTACAATATGCATATTATTATTATTATTGGATAGAAAACAGTCTCTAGTTTCTGTAGCCGTTGAAATTTTGTCTCTGAGTGGAACAGAACTCATTCTACAGCAATTTCCCTGACATGGAGTCAGATTTCACACATTTTGGCCCCTGATCTGGAGTCAGTTAAAAGGCCACTGTTATTGCTATGAGTATACAGACACTGCTTACGTCTTCCCCTGGATGCCTTTACGTGATGACGATTTGAATGGTATCGATTGCGCAATCACAGCCCCTATAAAACAAAAACACGTGTAGGTAGGAACTCTTTTCCAGATGCGTCAGGCGCGCGGTGGACACCGACCTACTCTTTTTCCAAGCATTAGTGTAGCCAGTTATATTTCTCCGGTCATGTTTCTACTCGTTATAGGAGTTAAAAACATCATAAGGTAGTTAATTTAAACCGTTTTATAGCAATTTATATCCGTTTAGTGCAATTTTGGGACATTTATTTCTGAGACACTGTGAATCTCTGGGCACGGTTCCAGTTCATGCCGAACGCAATGGGCATTTCTACATGGCAAGAGGACAGCTTTCGACCAAAAGACGATTAGACCCAAGAAAGGATTCTTTGCCCAAGATTCTGATGGAAGAACAGCTCAAAGTAGGAACAATTTATTATGATAAATCGTGTTTCTGTCGAGAAATGTTAATCGCTTATGACGCCATCTTGCTAGACGTAGCTTCGCTTGGCGCAAACTGTATTGAAAAGTAAGGATAATTTAAAAAATGTAAATCAGCGATTGTATTAAGAATTAAATTGTCTATCAATCGCTGTCCACCCTATATTTTTTAGTCACGTTTATGAGTATTTATGTATACGACTAGATCACTGTCTAATATGGCGCACGACATTGTCTGACCAGCTGGGCAACTTTTGTCATTGTCTAACCATGATTTTGGTGGCTAAATATGCAAATTTTCGAACAAACTGTATATGTATGTTGTAATGTGATGTTACAGGAGTTTCATCTGAATAATTCTGAGAAGGTTAGTGAAAAAATTAATATATTTTGGCGATGTTTACGTCATCGCTATCTTTGGCTAGAATCAATGCTCTGGTAACGTTTGCATATGTGGTATGCTAATATAACGATTTATTGTGTTTTCGCTGTAAGACACTTAGAAAATCTGAAATATTGTCTGTATTCACAGGATCTGTGTCTTTCGATTAGTGTATGCTGTGTATTTTTACGAAATGTTTGATGATTAGTAATTAGGTAAACACGTTGCTCTATGTATTTATTCTAGTCCATTTGTGACGGTGGGTGCAATTGTAAACTATGACATCTACCTGAAATATGCAAATTTTTCTAACAAAACCTATCCTATACCATAAATATGTTATCAGACTGTCCTCTGATGAGGTTTTTTCTTGGTTAGTGGCTATCAATATCTTAGTTTAGCCGAATGGGTGATAGCTACTGGTGTTGGTGGACAAATAAAAGATGGTGTCTTATGCTAATGAGTTTAGCTAATAGATTTATATCTTTACATATTGTGTCTTCCCTGTAAAACATTTTAAAAATCGGACATGTTGGCTGGATTCACAGGATCTGTGTCTTTCATTAGCTGTATTGGACTTTAATGTGTGAAAGTTAAATATTTTAAAAAATATATATTTTTTGAATTTCGCGGCTCTGCCTTTTCAGTGGAATGTGGGGAAAAAATTTAGAAAAACGGTCCAGAAAGCCCTTTTTAAGAGGGAGATAAGTTTTTGATTTTTTTTCCAAATTTTCAAAAATGTTACTCTTGGGTCTAGACTTGTGTTACGTTTGCAATATGAAAATTTACGGTGGAGCGCGCTTCCCATCTATTGGATTTTTGCAGTGTTACTGATTGTTACACAATCAGTTTTGAAAGAAACAACGTCCAATTGAGTGGTAATGTCCAATTAATTTTTTCCATTTCAGGGGGGTGTTCCCTTACATACTAAAAAGGAACAAAAGATCCTTGTTGTAATTTTGACTAAAACTACACACATCATTAGATTATACATTTATGATTCTAACAAATGTCATACAATTATATGGTTTCAGGGTGGAATATTTTAATCATTAACATTAAGCATATAATTCCCTTATCAGCTACCAAATACTAATTGAGTGTATGTAAACTTATGACCCACTGGGAATGTGATGAAAGAAATAAAAGCTGAAATAAATAATTTGCTCTACTATTTTTCTGACGTTGCACATTCCTAAAATAAAGTGGTGATCCTAACTGACCTAAAACAGGGAATCTTTTGTTGGATTAAATGTCAGCAAATTTGAAAAACTGAGTTTAAATGTATTTGGCTAAGGTGAATGTAAACTTCCGACTTCAACTGGTAGTGAGGCAGCGTGCCAAGAGGACTAGACTTGGAATAAATACTCTGTAGTCAATAGGACTAGACAGTAGAGGAAAAATAAGTGCGGCAACATGCCAGAGGACTAGGCTGTAGAGGAAACACTGTGAATAGCCAGCATGCCAAGAGGACCACTGTAGGTGAAATATAATGAGGCAAAGTGCCAAATGGACTAGACTGTAGGGCAAATACTGTGTAGAGCCAGCGCGCCTAGAGGACTACACTACTGGGTAAATACTGTGTAGAGCCAGCTTGCCAAGAGGAGGAAATAGAGGAAATATAAGTGAGGCAAAGTGTCAATTGGACTAGACAGAAGGGGAAATACTGTGTAGAGCCAGCGTGCCAAAAGGACTAGACAGTCAGGGAAATATAAGAGAGGATTATGGTTATCGTGTGTCTAATGTATGTTTATGTCTATCTAAATCATTACAGTCAACGTAGTTCTGATGCTGGTGCATACACTCTCTATAGCTGAAAGAATCCGGACCTGACTGGGTGAGCAGAGCAGCCTCTAACCCCTCCCTCCTTGGCATGGCCAAACCCACAGTGTGGCCCCCAGAGGAATCCCCACAGAGGTACAGTGGGTATTTAAACCAGAGTAGAGAGGTAACCTGACCTATGTGGGTCTGTGTGGCACTGTATTATGCCATACCTTCTACACATCAGGGGAATGAGGCTCTCTCCGGCTCCTGCTCTGGATCCAAGTCTGGCTGCTAGTCTGGTTCTACTACATCTAGCTGTGATGGCTGGTGGGCTTGCCTTGCTCTCGTCTGCCTCTGCCTCTTCCTCTGCTTCTGGGCTGGAGTCTGTCAGATGCAGGCTCCAAGGCACCACTCGTCCTCCGGCGTTCTCCCAGGACGGGGACTTTGTCATCGGGGGTGTGTTCTCCATCCACAACTACATGTACACTTTGGAACACAGCTACACCAGCATGCCTGAGCCCCTGCAGTGCACAGGGAGGTCAGTGAGCGCAAGAGGGAGTGGGGGACAGGACTGTGGCTGTGTGGGGAGACAGATAAATTGTGTTTTAAAGTTACAGAGACAGTGTGTTTATAGACAGATAAACAGTGTTTTAAGTAAAAAGTGTGTTTGTGTCTGAGAGAGAAGGTAAAGCCTACTGTTACAATGTGTCACATTTTCAAAATGCAGGCTATCCTACAATGTCCTCAACTACCGATATCAAAAGTTTAGGCATGTAGACAGTGTGGAAAATAAGGCTAGATTTTAAGATGTTTGGCCTCGTATAACCATGTATTCTATATGCTAGTTTACCATTTAGTCAAGTGGTGCTCACTCACCTATCTTCTATTTACAGTTTGGATTCCCGTGAGTTGCGCTTCTCGCGCGCCATGGTCTTCGCAGTTGAGGAGATAAACAACAGTTCGGACCTTCTACCGGGTGTCACACTTGGTTATCAAGTGCATGACTCGTGCACCTCGGTCCCCATGGCCATGAATGTGGCCTTCCAGTTGGCTAACGGCCTGGACCCAATGTTTGATACCGGAGAACAGTGCTCGGGGTCGGCTACAGTGACAGCTATCGTGGGCGAGTCTGGCTCCACGCCTACCATCAGCATGTTGCGCATCATCGGCCCTTTCGGTATTCCTCAGGTAAACTCCTGTGGAAAGAAATCATATATTCTCCTCTCTTTCAGGAAAGAAATCCTCTTTTAACTTCCTGTAGTCCAACTGTATTCTCCTCTCTTTCAGGAATATACATTTCTGTGTGAAATTATGTGGAGAAAGGCATTTGAACATAGACTGAGGACTATGAGTCTGGAGAACTTGTATAGGCATTTGAACATAGACTGAGGACTATGAGTCTGGATTAATTTAAACATGATCTGAGGACTATCTTTCATAGGCTAGGTTGTTATGGGATACCAGGGATTGTTGTCATACCTTTAACTTATTTTTTTCACAGCACCAGTTTGCCTTATAAAACTATTTTCAATATGAATAGAATGACCAAGTTAGAAATATGTAGAAATATGTATCCTTTTCAATCTGGCCTAATGAAAAACAATACATAGGCTTATTATTATTAATGTCTCCCTAATATCATACCACACAGCTAAAGAAAAAAAGCAGGAAGTAGCCAATAACTGAGACTCGTTTGGCCGACATTATGTTCTTTCTCATGTTTTCGACTGTCTGTTTCTACCTAGGTGAGCCACTTTTCCACCTGTGCGTGTCTGAGTGATAAGAAACAGTATCCAACCTTCTTCAGAACCATCCCCAGTGATCAGTTCCAGGCTGCCGCTCTGGCCCACCTCATCAAGCACTTCGGCTGGACCTGGATTGGGGCGGTCCGTTCCGACTCTGACTACGGTAATAACGGGATGGCGGCTTTCCTACAGGCAGCACAAGAGGAAGGCATCTGTGTGGAATATTCTGAAGCCTTCTCCCGTACCAACCCACTCAGCAGAGTGCAACGGGTGGCCGACGTGATCCGCAGGTGATCCGTGATTACTTGTGAACTTTTCATTCACACAAATGCAAGACCATATTTAAAAGAAAATTATTGATATTAATTTCTCTCTTTTCCCAAAGCTGATCTGTGAGAACAACATGATTTGCATATCTTAAACATGTCAAAAGTGTTGATTAATACTAATGTTCATGTTCACTTCACTGAGACATTCCAATGAATGATAAACATGACAAGCATGTGTTATGATATAATCATGTTCCCCAGCTCCACAGCCCGGGTGGTGGTGGCATTCACATCTGTTGTGGAAATGAGGATCCTGCTCGAGGAGATGGAACGCCTGCCCTCTCCTCCCCGCCAGTGGATCGGGAGTGAGTCCTGGGTCACTGACCGAGACATGCTGCGCTTCGGCCTGTGTGCCGGGGCCATCGGATTTGGCATCCAGCGCTCTGTCATCCCCAGCTTCAGGGATTTCCTCCTGGACCTCTCCCCACAGAAGGTGTCCAACTCTCCCCTGCTCACAGAGTTCTGGGAGGGAGCCTTTGGCTGTCGGCTGGGGATAGGTATCTATCTATCTATCTATCTATCTATCTATCTATCTATCTATCTGTCTGTCTGTCTGTCTGTCTGTCTGTCTGTCTGTCTGTCTGTCTGTCTGTCTGTCTGTCTGTCTGTCTGTCTGTCTGTCTGTCTGTCTGTCTGTCTGTCTATCTATCTATCTGTCTGTCTGTCTGTCTGTCTATTTATCTATCTATCTTTCTATCTATTTATATACAGTATGTATCAATCTATTTGTATCTCTGTCTGTCTCTCTGTCTGTCTGTCTGTCTGTCTGTCTGTCTGTCTGTCTGTCTTTCTATCTATTTATATACAGTATGTATCAATCTATTTGTATCTCTATCCGTCCGTCCGTCCGTCTCTCTCTCTCTCTCTCTCTCTCTCTCTCTCTCTCTCTGTATGTCTGTCTGTCTGTCTGTCTCTAGGGACTACTACAGGTGTTGGTGTTGAAGAGAAGGTGTGTGATGGCAGTGAGGATATACAGCAGCTACAGACACCATTCACAGATACATCCCAGCTGCGTGTCACTAACATGGTGTATAAAGCTGTTTACGCCATAGCACACGCCATCCACAGCATTGTTTGTGAAGAGAGAGAAAACTCCACTGTGAACTGTGACAAAAATCTCAATGTGAAGCCAACAAAGGTGAATGACAAGACGATAGGATAATGTCCTGATTGATGTGTTTATTGAGACTACATGTATGAAGGCCTATGAGTTCTCATTATACTTGACAACTTGTTCTGAAGTAACGCATCTGACAAATATATGAGTTGAATTAATTTTCTGTTTCTCTCTCTCACTCCATCTATCTTTCCTTCTCTCCATCTCTCTTCACCTCTCTCCTTCTCTCTTGTCCCCTCTCTCTCTCTCCCTTGACCTTCCAACCCCCAGGTCCTGGAGAGATTGACGAGGGTGAACTTCTCTCGTAATGGGTACCAAGTGTCTTTTGATGCCAACGGGGATCCAGTGGCAACCTATGAGCTGGTCAACTGGCAGAGACGGGAGAGTGGGAATATAGATTTTGTGACAGTGGGGCTCTATGATGGGTCCCTGCCTCCTGACCAGAGGCTTCATATCGAGAGGGAAATCACCTGGGTAAAGAACAGTACACAAGTACCTGTGTCAGTGTGCAGTGACAGCTGTCCCCCAGGCACTCGTAAGGCTGTACAGAAAGGAAAGCCTGTATGCTGTTATGACTGTATCCAATGTGCAGAGGGAGAAATAAGTAATAACACAGGTAGGACTACAGGAACAGTTGGCAAAAATGTGTAGTAATTTCTATCACGGTTTACTAAGTAGTGGTTTATTCATATTACCAGCACTACAAAGGTAGTGTCTGTCAATCATATTCCTGTTCTTATTATCTCATGTAAGCTGCACATTAATTCAACAGTCGTTATTGTAAACTGACAAAGTGCAGCATTGTGGGACATGTCTTTGTAAATAAATAAACCCTGAATTTATTATTACTAACAGTTGATGTCTGTTGCATTGTCCTGGTCAGATTCTTCAGACTGTCTGATCTGTCCCGAGGAGTACTGGCCCAACGCTGAGAGAGACCGCTGTATCCTTAAGCCTGTGGAGTTCCTGTCCTTCCACGAGGTCCTCGGAATCATCCTGACAGTCTGCTCTGTGGGCGGGGCTTGTCTGGCCATCGCCACGGCAACTGTCTTCTACCGCCACCGAACTTCGGCCATCGTCAGGGCCAACAACTCTGAGCTGAGCTTCCTGCTGCTCTTCTCCTTGACACTGTGTTTTCTGTGCTCTCTTACTTTCATTGGCCGGCCCTCTGAGTGGTCCTGTATGCTGCGCCACACAGCGTTTGGGATCACCTTCGTCCTCTGCATCTCTTGTGTTCTGGGGAAAACAATAGTGGTGTTGATGGCCTTCAGGGCTACACTTCCAGGAAGTAATGTCATGAAATGGTTTGGTCCTCCACAGCAGAGATTGACTGTAGTGTCCTTCACGTTTGTCCAGGCTTTGATATGCACTCTGTGGTTGGTCCTGTCCCCTCCCTTCCCCATTAAAAACCTCACTACCTACAAGGAAAAGATCATTCTAGAGTGTGATGTGGGTTCAGCTATTGGTTTCTGGGCTGTGTTGGGCTATATAGGACTCCTGGCTCTCTTGTGCTTTGTGCTGGCTTTTCTGGCTCGGAAGCTGCCTGATAACTTCAATGAGGCCAAATTCATCACCTTCAGCATGCTCATATTCTGTGCAGTCTGGATCACCTTTATCCCAGCTTATGTCAGCTCTCCTGGGAAGTTCACTGTAGCTGTGGAGATCTTTGCCATCATCACCTCTAGCTTTGGGTTGTTCTTTCTGTTATTTGTTCCTAAATGCTTCATTATTCTGTTCAGGCCGGAGAAGAACACCAAGAAACAGCTTATGGAGAAGACATCCAATGATACACGTTATTAAGAAATGATTGAGGGGAAAAAACATTGTAACGTTCAGTTATATGGTTTATCTTACAGTTTGGTAGGACTACTCTGACAGAGATGACCAACAATTTAACAGGTAATCATTGGTATCATTGTAACTATTAACATGACAAAGGTTCACTTTAGATATTCCAACGTTATGAGAGATTGTTCAAATCTAGAGTGTTAAAATCTAATTTGACCTGCTAAATGATGGGATTAGCAGTAGCCTACAGAGTGGAACCACTTCCATGTTGTTGGAGAAAAGCTTTATTGCTATATAAATTGATATAACATTGAAGTGCATGTGTTCAATTGATATTGTAATTCATAGTACGTATTATAATAATATAATAAACATTTGCACACACAGTTGAAGTCGGAAGTTTACAAACACTTAGGTTGGAGTCATTAAAAATAGTTTTTTAACAACTCCACACATTTCTTGTTAACTTCTTGCGACTATAGGGGGTGCTGTTTCAAATTAGCATAATTGTCTCTACAGATGAAACGGCTTCCTACTCAATTCTTGATCGTACAATATGCCTATTATTGTTATTATTGGATAGAAAACAGTCTCTAGTTTCTATAGCCGTTTGAATTATGTCTCTGAGTGGAACAGAACTCGTTCTACAGCGAAATCCAAGACAGGTTTTGCGAAGGTCTGAGAGCGAAGCTCTGATCTCAGTACAGTTTAAAGGTGTGTGTATATCCTATGGAACGACACGAACTGCACCCGCCTTCCCCTGGATGTCAGTAACCAATGAGAAGTGGAATGGGCTTCCTGCGTAGCTCTCAGAGGTTATAAAACACCAAGGAGTGAGGTACGCCATCTTTTCGACGTTGAACTTTACGCAGAGAGAGAAAAATCTAACTTAGCGGTTGCATTAATAACTAATGCATCTTTCATTTCATGGCCAACCTGTATTTTTTTTGTCAAGTTTATGAATAGTTTTCGATAAAAATAGTTGTATTATCATGATGCTGCCGGGCAGATTGCTTGAGTAGTTGGACAGTATTTCCATTGTGTAAGCACGATTTGTGCCGCTAAAAATATGCACATTTTCGATCAAACTGTATATGTATGTTGTAATGTGATGTTACAGGAGTGTCATCTGAAGAATTCTGAGAAGGTTAGTGAAAAAATTTATATATTTTGGCGATGTTTACGTTATCGCTCTCTTTGGCTAGAATCTGTGAAGGTTTTCTTCCAGGGGTAAAGGAGAGGACCAAAATGCAGCGTAGCCAGTGCTCAACATGTTTAATTAAACAATAACCATGAACACTTAATAAATAACAAAATAACAAACCGTGAAAACCGAGACAGTCCTATCTGGTGCAGAACAAACACTGAGACAGGAAACAAACACCCACAAAACACCAGTGAAACCCTGGCTGCCTTAGTATGACTCTCAATCAGAGACAAACGATACACACCTGTCTCTAATTGAGAATCATACCAGGCCGAACACAAAACCCCACATAGAAATAGAAAACATAGACTGCCCACCCAACACTCACGCCCTGACCAATAAAGACATATAAAACAAGAGAAAACAGGTCAGGAACGTGACAGAATCAAAGCAATGGTAACGTTTGCATATGTGGTATGCTAATATAACGATTTATTGTGTTTTCGCTGTAAGACACTTAGAAAATCTGAAATATTGTCTGTATTCACAGGATCTGTGTCTTTCGATTAGTGTATGCTGTGTATTTTTACGAAATGTTTGATGATTAGTAAGTAGGTAAACACGTTGCTCTATGTAGTTATTCTAGTCCATTTGTGACGGTGGGTGCAATTGTAACCTATGACATCTACCTGAAATATGCACATTTTTCTAATAAAACCTATCCTATACCATAAATATGTTATCAGACTGTCATCTGAGGAGGTTTTTTCTTGGTTAGTGGCTATCAATATCTTAGTTTAGCTGAATTGGTGATAGCTACTGGTGTTGAGAGAAAATGGTGGACAAGAAAAATTGTGATTTTTGCTAACGTGTTTAGCTAATAGATTTACATATTGTGTCTTCCCTGTAAAACATTTTAAAAATCGGAAATGGTGGCTTTATTCACAGGATCTGTATCTTTCATTAGGTGTCTTGGACTTGTGATTTAATGATATTTAGATGCTACTATTTAATTGTGACACTATGCTAGCGATGCTAATCAGTGTGGGGGGGGGTGGGTGCTCCCGGACCCGGGGTAGGTGCTCGGTAGAGGTTAACAAATTATAGTTTTGGCAAGTCTGTTAGGACATCTACAAGTCAATTTTCCAACAATTGTTTACAGACAGATTATTTCACTTACAACTCACTGTTTCACACTTCCAGTGGGTGAGATGTTTACATACACTAAGTTCACTGTGCCTATAAATAGTGTCATGACTTTGCCGTCTTTGGATACAGCGAGCACCATCCCCCTACCTCTCTCTCTCTCTCCTACACCCGGGCTGCTGTGGTCAGAGAGCTTGTAAATTCCTAGAGAAGATTCTTCCTCATGGCCAGACAGTATAGAGAGAGAGTGAGGTTCATAGAGAGAACAAAGGAATTTCTTCCAGCTCACAGAACTGGAGAACGGAACAACATTCATGTTCTGGAGAATGTATAAAAGATCGGTGAAGTAACTAGCTACAAACTGGTCCATTTGGTACAATTTTGTAAAACTCATGAGAGACAATACAGCCACATTACCATAACCCTGTTTATACAAGAGTCTCAGTTATGAGGCTTACATCTAATTGTTGTATAAAATGAATGAGTAAAGATGAAACTATTGGTGAAATGATGTAATGTTATTTTAGATTGATTAACTTCTTTGGGGTAGGGGGCAGTATTTTCTTGTCCGGATGAAAACCATGCCCAGAGTAAACTGCCTGCTACTCAGCCCCAGATACTAAGATATGCATATAATTAGTAGATTTGGATAGAAAACACTCTGAAGTTTCTAAAACTGTTTGAAGGACGTCTGTGAGTATAACAGAACTCATATGGCAGGCTAAAACCTGAGAAAAAATCCAACCAGAAAGTGGAAAATCTGAGGTTTTTAGTTTTTCAACTCTTTGCTTATCCAAGATACAATGGAAATGGGGTCATGTTACACTTCCTAAGGCTTCCACTAGATGTCAACAGTCTTTAGAACCTTGTTTGATGCTTCTACTATGAAGTGGGGGCGAATGAGAGGGGATGAGTAAGATCTGCCATGAGCTGATCATGCGCTGAACATGCGCTTTCATGTAAGAGTTAGCTTGAGTTCCATTGCATTTCTGAAGACAAATGAATTCTCCGGTTGGAACATTATTGAAGATTTATGTTAAAAACATCCTAAATATTGATTCTATACTTCGTTTGACATATTTCTACGGACTGTAATATGACTTTTCGTCTGAACTTTTGCCTGGACCTGCCCGCGCGTAGAAAGTTTAGATTGTGTGCTGAAAGCACGAACAACAAGGAGGAATTTGGACATAAATGATGGACATTATCGAACAAAACAAGCATTTATTGTGGAACTGGGATTCCTGGGAGTGCATTCTCATGAAGATCATCAAAGGTAAGTGAATATTTATAATGCTCTTTCTGACTTCTGTTGACTCCAACATGGCGGGTACCTGTATGGGTGGATTTGTCATCTGAGCGCTGTACTCAGATTATTGCATGGTTTGCTTTTTTCGCAAAGTTATTTTGAAATCTGACACAGCGGTTACATTAAGGAGAAGTGGATCTAAAATACCATGTATAACACTTGTATTTTCATCAACATTTATGATGACTATTCCTGTAAATTGATGTGACTCTCTGCAAAATCACCGGATGTTTTGGAACTACTGAACATAACGCGCCAATGTAAACTCAGATTTTATGATATAAATATGAACTTTACCGAACAAAACATACATGTATTGTGTAACATGAAGTCCTATGAGTGTCATCTGATGAAGATCATCAAAGGTTAGTGATTAATGTTATCTATATTTCTGCTTTTTGTGACTCCTCTCTTTGGCTGGATAAATGGCTGTGTTTTTCTGTGACTTGGCTCTGACCTAACATAATCGTTTGGTTTGCTTTCGCCCTAAAGCCTTTTTGAAATCGCACACTGTGGCTGGATTTACAACACGTGTATCTTTAACTTCTTGACGCTAGGGACCAGATTATTTTTTTTATTTTTATAACGTTCCCAACGTAAACAGACTATTTCTCGGGCCCAGATCGTAGAATATGCATATAAGATTACAGATTAGGATAGAAAACACTCCAAAGTTTCCAAAACTGTCAAATTATTGTCTGTGAGTATAACAAAACTGATTCTGATGGGCGAAAACGTGAGTTTTTTTTATCTCTATTCTGTAGCATGCCCCTCCTCCATTTAAAGGTGTATCAACCAGATTCTCCAAAGGCTTCCTCAGTCTGTGACCAGGCTTTAGACATAGTTTCAGGCTTTTATTTTGAAAAATGAGAGAGATTTTTCAAAACGAGTCAGGTGTCCTTTGATTAGTTACTGCGCGCAAGAGGGGTAGCTCAACATTTTCTTTCTCTCTTTTATTGAGTAGGTTACCGTCCGGTTGAAATATTATCGATTATGTAGGTTAACAACAACCTGAGGATTGATTATAAAAAACGTTTGACATGTTTCTACGACCATTCCGGATACTTTTTTGAATTTGTCTGCCTTTCAGGAACGGAACGAGACTGTGGTTTTCTGAACTTAACGCGCAATCCAAATTGCGTTTTTTTGTTATAAAACTAATATTTATCGAACAAAAAGAAAATTTATTGTGTAACTGGGAGTCTCGTGAGTGCAAACGTCCGAAGATTATCAAAGGTAAGCGATTAATTTGATTGCTTTTCTGACTTTCGTGACCAATGTAATATAAGGCTAACTGTTCTAGCATTGACTGATACACTCACAAACGCTTGGATTGCTTTCGCTGTAAAGCATATTTTCAAAATCTGACATGATAGGTGGATTAACAACAACCTAAGCTATGTTTTGGTATATTTCACTTGTGTTTCCATGATTATAAATATTTTTAGGATTATTTTTGAATTTGGCGCTCTGCAATTCAGTGGTTGTTTAGGAAAATGATCCCGGTAACGGAATCCGTAGCACCAAGAGGTTAATCTCTAGGAGACAGAACTCGTCTTCTTCCTCAGAAGTATGACGCCAGCGTGGTCCCACATGGTGTTTTTTTTTTTTTTTTTTTTTTTTTTTTTTTTTTTTTAGGGGTGGATCAGCTTAGTATTGCGGAAAGAATGTTGCTTCCAATGTAATTGTCTGCATCATTTCCATTCCCCCATATTTTTTGGGGTAAATATATATATCCATACACGTATGCATACATATACACATATATACATACACATACCTATATAGACATACATACTTTTTTAAAGAATATGCCTTTATTATTATTCCCCGCGACCCTACCACCAATCCCCCAATTGGAGTAAACTTATAAACACTTCTGCTTTTACCTTCAATTTCTACATCTTATACCTATCTTACAGACACAGTCCACTTTACAATAGTTCTCTCTTATTTGTTCTTAGTCCTTCCTCTATTTCTGTTGTCCATCCAATTTTATTTCCACTTGTAACTGTGCTATTTCACAAAAGCTCCGCACCTATACACATTTCACAGATCCCGTATGCCCTATATTGTTTATCTTGTTATTAGTCCCACCCTTCAGCTCCACCCAACCCCTCCCATCTATCTTCCAACATCATCCATTTCGGATTTCTATTTGCCATACATTTCTCAACTGTGCTGTGATGCTTCACAAAAGACCTGAACCTTCCTATTCTCATAGCTTCTACAGATTGTAAATTAAAAATAAACATCTTTGCCAAAATAATTATTATATTATTGATTGATTGACTATGGCTTTTCAAATCCCCCAGTATTGCTATCTGTAGCGTTAGTTTTAGGCAAATGTTGCAATTCTTCAGCCATTCCTGGACCTGTGACCAAAAACGAGCTACATATGGACAATACCAAAATAAATGATCTAATGACTCTGCCTCCTCACAACAGAATCTGCAGAGCTGGGAAGATTGTATACCCCATATATATAACATTCTATTAGTTGCAAGAATTTTGTACAGTAATTTATATTGAAAAATTCGAAGTTTTGAATCCGGCGTTGTTTTGCGTATCAATTCATAAACCATGTGCCATGGAATGGGTACATCGAAAATCTCTTCCCAACTATTTTGCAATTTGTATGGCACAGCTGTTAGTTTTTTGGTCCTTAAATGAAATTGGTATATGTTTTTATTTATCACACTTTTCTTTAACCATTTTTGTTCTTTAATACAGGGCCGACATACAAGTTCCTTACTTTTTTCCCCTTCTACTTGCCTCTTCCATTTTTGTGGTAATGCTGCAATTAATTGGTTGTAATTTTGGGTAGAGCAGACTTTTCCATATGTCTGTGTTAGCTGCATGTGTGACATAACTCCACCAGTCCTATTTATGATATCATTCACAAAAATTATACCTTTTTTAAACATTTCTTCGATAAATACAGTTTTTTTATCAATTATTATATTTGAATTTAACCACAATATTTGTTGTACTATTTGTTCCGTCCTTTCAGGTGGATTAAACTGAAATTGCAACCAACTTTCTAAGGCTTGTTTAAAGAATAAGGATATTTTGGAGATCATTTCCTTTTCAAACAACCGAAAATGAGCAGGTGTAATCTGAATAAAGGGAAAAAGGCCCTTCTTGAACATAGGATGAGACATTCGTACCAGTTTACTAGAGAACCAGTTTGGATTTAAGTATAACTTTTGTATGACCGATGCCTTTAGTGAGAGGTCTAATGCTTTAATATTTAATAATTTCTGCCCTCCGAATTCATATTCGTTATATAAATAGGCCCTTTTAATTTTATCTGGCTTGCCGTTCCAAATAAAATTGAATATTTTTTGTTCATATAATTTAAAAAACAGGTCACTAGGTGTAGGCAAAACCATAAGCAAATAGGTAAACTGTGATATGACTAAAGAGTTAATTAGGGTGATTTTTCCACAAATAGACAGGTATTTTCCTTTCCATGGTAGCAAGATCTTATCTATTTTTGCTAACTTTCTATAAAAATTTATTGGAGTGAGATCATTTCTTTCTTTTGGGATTTTTATACCGAGTATGTCCACATCTCCGTCAGACCATTTAATTGGTAAACTACATGGCAATATAAAATGTGTATTTTTTAGTGATCCAATACGTAATATGGTACATTTATCATAATTTGGTTTTAATCCAGAGAGGATAGCAAAGGTATCTAGATCCTCTATGAGGCCGTGGAGAGACTCTAGTTGTGGTTTTAAAAGAAAACATGAATCATCAGCGTACAATGACACCTTAGTTTTTAAGCCATGGATTTCTAATCCTTTAATATTAATGTTTGATCTAATTTTAACAGCTAACATTTCGATGGCAATAATAAATAGATATGCCGATAGTGGACAACCTTGTTTTACTCCTCTAGATAGTTTAAAACTTTCTGAGATGAAGCCATTATTTACTATTTTACACCTAGGGTTACTATACATAATTTTAACCCATTTTATAAGAGATTCCCCAAAATTGAAATATTCTAGGCATTTATATATAAACTCCAGTCGTACTTTATCAAAAGCCTTTTCAAAATCAGCTATGAAAACCAGGCCTGGTGTCCCCGATATCTCATAGTGTTCTATTGTTTCCAGTACTTGCCTTATATTATCTCCAATGTATCGTCCATGTAAAAAACCTGTCTGATTAGGATGAATAATATCTGACAAAACTTTTTTTATTCTATGCGCCAAGCATTTTGCTAGGATTTTTGCATCACAACACTGAAGTGTAAGAGGTCTCCAATTTTTTAATTGGACTGGATCTTTATATATACCACTTGGGTCCTGTTTCAGTAATAACGATATCAGACCTTCTTGTTGTGTGTCTGATAATCTACCATTTATATAGGAGTGGTTAAAACAAGTTAATAATGGTCCTTTGAGTATATCAAAAAACGTTTTGTATACTTCCACTGGTATGCCATCCAGCCCTGGAGTTTTCCCATCTTTAGAGGCCCCAATTGCAACAAGCAGTTCCTCCTCTGTAATTTGGCCTTCACATGAGTCTTTCTGTTCAGATGTTAATTTTACATTATTAATAGGAAAAAAATCCATACAATTAGTTTCAGTTAGTGGAGATGGAGGACCCTGAAACTAAAACATATTCTTAAAGTACTTTACTTCCTCTTTCAAAATATCATTTGGTGAATCATGCGTGACTCCATCATTTGTCACAAGTTTTAATACATTTTTTTTGGTAGCATTTCTATATTGAAGATTGAAAAAGAATTTGGTGCATTTTTCCCCATATTCCATCCAGTTCGCTTTATTTTTATAATATATTACACTGGATCTTTCTTGAATAAGTTCCTCCATTTCTTTTTGTTTTTCCTCTAAATTATTCTGTGCCTCTATGGTACCGTTTTTATTGCTATCTAACTGTACTGTTAGTCCTTCAATTTCCTTTGTTAATATGGACTCTTTTGATCTAAATTGCTTTTGTTTTATAGATGAGTACTGAATTGCATGGCCTCTAAAGGCACACTTAAAAGTGTCCCATACAATAAGGGGATCTGCTGTACCTATGTTATGTCTGAAAAAGTCAGTTATAAAATCTTCTGTCCTAGTTCTAAACAATTTATCATCTAGTAGACTTTGATTAAATTTCCAATATCCTCGCCCACGTGGAAATTCTGTAAGAGAAATATATATGCCAATTATGTGATGATCCGACCGCATTCTATCCCCTATCAACACTTTTTTAACTTTTGGTGCCAGAGAGAATGGAATAAGAAAGTAGTCAAGACGACTAGCTTGATTCAGCCTCCGCCATGTATATCTCACTAAATCAGGGTATTTAAGTCTCCATATATCCACTAATTCCAATATATCCATGACATTCATGATTTCCTTAAGTGCCTGAGGGTGATAATTTGTAGTGTGATTTCCTTTCCGGTCTATAGAGCTATTTAAGACCGTATTAAAATCTCCCATTATAATAATAGAGTCTAGTGTTGCTTGTAGAGTTGATAAGTTCTTATATATATTTTCAAAGAAGCTTGGATCATCATTATTCGGACCGTATAGGTTAACAAGCCATATTTGTTTATTGTCCAATAACATATTTAAAATAATCCATCTACCTTGAGGATCTGTTTGGACATTTTGCACATTTGGATCAAAATTATTGTTAATTAAGATCATCACCCCTTTTGAATTTCTTTGCCCATGGGAGAAATATATTTTGCCCACCCAGTTCTTTTTCCACAAAACTTCATCTAAAACTGTTGAATGGGTTTCCTGTAAACAATAAATATTATAATCCTTCTCTTTTAGCCAGGTAAATACTGATCGTCTTTTCTTATTATCTGCTAAGCCATTACAATTGTAACTGGCTATACTTATTTCACCACTTACCATGAGACACACCTTTCATTCTTTTAATCAGAATATATTTTTGTAAACGTACTATTAAAAAGTAACATAATGATTGAGTGTCTATATAGTTGTACCATGATATTTGCATTTCTACTAAGTAAACCTCCAATTGGTCCCTACTATTCCACCCGCTAAAAGGCCTCATCTCGAGATGGCTTGTCATCCCAATGCCCGGCAGACCACCCTCGACCCCCTGTATCCCATAGCCATGAACCGACTGGGATCCATTCTTTGAAAAGAGCATACAGTTCCATTTACCGAATTGAAGTAAATCAATTGCCATATGCATTTCCATTGCCGTCACCTCGATTTGTATTATATATAGCTGTGGATCATCCTCTATTGTACCTTACATCTTTTACTTCTTCTTTCGCAACAGTTGTGGGATACACACATACACACTCAGCCCTTACCCCCACACAACCATAAGCTCACTTTCTCAACAGTTGCACCATCCCAGAGCCCAACTCAAGATGGGTCATGATTTCCAAATGCCATTGCAGCTGCATGAGAAGGCCTGCAAGACCGCGCAAAAAAATAAGCAAAAATTGAAATTTATTTACCATTGTCATATCCTAGATAATGGCCGTCAAATGTACACCCTATTCCTGAAAAAAACACCCACAATACGGCCACCAGTCATGACCATGTCCCCACGCATCTCCATGCAGTCCGACCTTGATTCTGTGCCACCAGGGCCACAATAATATACCCCCTCTCTGAATGTCCGAGTGTGACCCCCTCCCCATGGGTTACTGCAGCTAGTGTTGCCAGCACTGCCACTGCCTGGGTGGGGGTACCCCACCGGAATCCCCACCGGCTAGGTACAAGGTCGTCAAGGTTCTCATTAGCAGCTTTGAGAAATTCCTTGTATATTTTCCTCTCCCTTTAGGGGGCTTTGGCTTTGCAGGACCAACCCTGCCAAGCAGGCTCAGAATCTTGAGGGGGCAGTGCTGCTCTTGGTCTCTGACCTCATTTTAGCTGCATATAGACCGCTTACAGCGAGCACATAAAACAGTTAGGGACTTCTCCTTAATATCTGGGTCATTCAGGTGGGTGTCTAGGGTATAGGGCCATAGACAGTACCATTAAAATAGGATAATAATTAGATATAATTTATTAAGATAAAAAAAAATGTAGTTTTCCATGATAGGACAATAAATAAATAAGACGTATAATTCATTATAAAAGTATATCCATCATCTGAACAACATTGAAAGCCCTCTCATACCCGGCTCACAGCAATACATTGGCTCTGGGATATGCAACCATTTCATTACTCACTCACTCAACTTTCCAAACATAACAAATAAGATAAAAAATAAAATAAACACAAACCATACCATCCACACATACTGTGCCTTCTGTTTACTTAGTTTTTATCTTCACTGTGTAAAAATAGTGCTTGTGTGTTCAATTAGTTATATGTGAAGATTTATAAAAAAGCTATATTTTTTGTTGTATTGTTACAATCAGTAACCGGGCTTGAATTGTGTTTATTTTCCTCGTCTATGAGAATTTTGTAAATTTTAAAATAACCATGGAGTAGTCTTTGTGTCTCTGAACAACTGGTTATCAATATATAGTTTATCAACGACGAGAGCTACTCGTTTCGCTTTTAATCTGTTTTCTTTGAAAATTGGATACAGAACTTTGCGCCGTTCTGCAATTTCTTTCGGAAACTGATCATTCATGCCAATTTTGGTCCCAGCAAGTCTTTTACCTAGGCTTTTAACCATTATTTTATCTTTAAATGAAGCAAATTTTGCAACGATTGGGCGTTCGTACCTCTGCCCTCTCTGTCCGAAGCGGTGAACACGTTCAAGTTGGATTTTGTCGACAACTTCGCATGGAATCTGAAGCGCTGTATGGAGGAACTCTCTAACTATAGATTCAGGAACTTCTCCTTCTTTTTCTTGGATACCTGTAAGTACCAAATTCTCTCTCATGGATCTAGTTTGAATCTCCAGTAAGGCTTCCTTCAGAACGATGTTCTCTTTTTTAATTCCATTCATTTCGGTTTGAATCTTATTGACTGTCCCTTTTAGCGCGTGTGTTTCCTTCTCCAATGTCGCAGCTTTTTCATCACTCATCTCTAGGCTTGCCTTTAACTCTTTTATATCCTTACTAAGTAATTCAAGTAAACCCAGTTTGTCATTTATTGATTTTAACAGATCAGTTTCGACCTTTACCATTCCCGGTGGTGAGAATATTAAATCGTCAGTATCTGTCGAAGAATCTCGCTTGCGTTTTGTAAACGGTTCCCCTGTCTTATTCTCCGTCATGTTTGGTTGTTGTCTGTGTTCGTAATATTTGTCGATAAATGTCTCTAGTCTTAGGATTTGTTTTGTGTTATTATCCAGATTGAAGGTTTATCACTCACCAGATTATGTAGTGCTAATATTTTAGTCTATTTAGCAGATATTTCGAATATTATGTTTTATCTTGAGGTGCTCTACATAACTTCGTTCAGTCCGCCATTACCTTTACTTTCTAACTGTCCCACATGGTGTTTCCACTTTTGTGCTATTGTTTGTACAGATGAACGTGGTACCTTCAGGCGTTTGGAAATTGCTCCCAAGGATGAACCAGACTTGTGGAGGTCTACAAGTTTTTTTCTGAGGTCATGGCCGATTTCATTTGATTTTCCCATGATGTCAAACAAAGAGGCACTGAGTTTGAAGGTAGGCCTTGAAATACATCAACAGGTACACCTCCAATTGACTCAAATGATGTCAATCAGCCTATCAGAAGCTTCTAAAGCCATGACATATTTTTCTGGAATTTTCCAAGCTATTGTCGTGTCTTTGGCATCATTATTACTGAAGACTAATTTTTATCAAACAACTCTCTGTACTTATTATTACACAATTAAACAAATTAATCATGTAACTGTAATTAACTAGGAAGTCGGTGCACCAAGGAAAATATTCAGATTACAAAGTTATTATTTTCCTAACATAACTTTCAGATATTTTAATATCTGATCAATTAGTCTTCAAATTAATGAATTATTCATTACCTCACATTAGTCTCATTCCAAACGTCGTAAATTGTTGATTGTCTGCACGAACACAGTCTTCACTACGAGTCATCCGTACATCAGTTGTATTAAATCCTTTATTTACTAACTAAGTAATTGACAGAAATACATAAACAAACAGTAGATAGTTACAAGGAAATGATAGCGGAGTTTCCCTAGTGGGAGAAACCGGTATCGCGGCTTGATGAACAAAAGGGAAGGCGAGGGTCGGTTGCGATAACACACTACAAAGTTGATAATTATAACAATTGAAATGCTAATCCTTTGCACATGAATGCTCACTCATTCGGGAATAATTTCAATCAATACATATATTTACGCTCAGTGTGTCGTCGGGATCTCTGTTGAAAAGTTTGTTTCTGTTGGAGAGTTTGTCCGTCCTCTCTCTCTCTCTGCCATGTTTGGAATTGATAGTTCAGAGTAACGTTCAGCAATGTCGTTATAGAATAGATGTTTCGGCGGTTGTCGGTCTTCGCGTTCAATGATACCAAATTCCTAGCTGCAGACTAGTAATTAGTATCAAAGATTTGTTCTTATTCTGTCGGTATCGATAGTCTACGAGTTTAACCACGTAGTCTGGTTAACTTCTTTGGGAAAGTGGGGTAGTATTGAGTAACTTGGAGAATAAGGAAGAATAAGGTGCCCAGAGTAAACTGCTTGTTACCCAGGGCCAGAAGCTATGATATGCATATAATTAGTAGATTTGGATAGAAAATACTCTAAAGTTTCCAAAACTGTTAAAATAATGTCTGTGAGTATAACAGAACTCATATGGCAGGCGAAAACCTGAGACAAATCCAACCAGGAAGTGGGAAATCTGAGATTTGTAGATTAATTTAAGTGATTGTCTATCCAATATGCTGTGTCTATGGGGGCAGATTTCACTTCCCAAGGCTTCCAGCAGATGTCAACAGTCTTTAAAAAGTTGTTTGAGGCTTTTATTGAGGAAGGGGGTCGAATAAGAGCTGTTTCAACAAGTGGACTAGGCTTAGGCCAATGAGTTGTTTACACCGCGGTCACGCCGGCGCGCCGTTCCTTCTTTTTCCTCTGTAATGAATACGCTATTGTCCCGTTGGAATATTATTGAAGGATTATTATTAACCTGTCTAGGATCAGCGTGGCGCTAGCGGCACACCCCCCCCCCCCCACTGAAAAACCAGTGCCGCGAAATTCAAAAAAAATATTTTTTTTAAATATTTAACTTTCACAAATTAAAGTCCAATACAGCTAATGAAAGACACAGATCTTGTGAATCCAGTCAACATGTCCGATTTTTTAAATGTTTTACAGGGAAGACACAATATGTAAAGATGTACATCTATTACCTAAAAACACATTAGCATAATCCACCATCTTTTATTTGTCCACCAACACCAGTAGCCATCACCAATTCGGCTAAACTAAGATATTTATAGCCCCTAACCAACAAAAAAACTCATTAGATGACAGTCTGATAACATATTTATGGTATGGGATAGGTTTTGTTAGAAAAAAGTGCATATTTCAGGTAGATGGCATAGGTTACAATTGCACCCACCGTCACAAATGGAATAGAAAAACTACTTAGAGCAACGTGTTTACCTACTTACTAATCATCAAACATTTCGTAAAAATACACAGCATACACGAATCGAAAGACACAGATCCTGTGAATACAGACAATATTTCAGATTTTCTAAGTGTCTTACAGCGAAAACACAATAAATCGTTATATTAGCGTAGCACATAGCACATAGCAGCCCAGCATTGATTCTAGCCAAAGTGAGCGATAAAAGTCAACATCGCCAAAAGATATTAATTTTTTCACTAACCTTCTCAGAATTCTTCCGATGACACTCCTGTAACATCATATTACACATTCCATATAGAGTTTGATCGCAAATGTTTATATTTAGCCACCAAAATCATGGTTAGACAATGTGAAATGTAGACAAGCTGGTAAAGAAAAAGTCCTTGCGCCACTTAGACAGTGATCTACTCTTATACATAAATACTCATAAACGTGACTAAAAAATATAGGGTGGACAGGGATTGATAGACAATTTAATTCTTAATACAATTGCGGAATAACATTTTTTAATTTATCCTTACTTTTCAATACAGTTTGCGCCTAGCGAAGCTACGTCATAAAACATGGCGTCCTAAGCCACTAAAATGTTTCGACAGAAACACGATTTATCATAATAAAAATGTCCTACCTTGAGCTGTTCTTCCATCAGTATCTTGGGCAAAGGATCCTTTCTTGAGAGCAATCGTCTTTTGGTGGAAAGCTGTCCTCTTGCCATGTGGAAATGCCTACTGCGTTCGGGATGAACTGAAAAGCGTGCCCAACTATTCACATCGTTGCAAAAATAAATGTCCCAAAATCGCACTAAACGGATATAAATTGCTATAAAACGCTTTAAATTAACTACCTTATGATGTTATTAACTCCCATAACGAGTAGAAACATGACCCGAGTAATATTACCCCCTTCACTAATGCTTGGAACAGGAGCGGGCCGGTGTCCTCTAGGCGCATGACGCAGCTCCAAAAGAATGACTAGCTTCACGTTTTTTTCATTTGTGGGGCCTGTGAACGCGCAATCGACCCCATTGGAATCGTCATCACGTAAAGGCATCCAGGGGAAGACGTAAGAAGTGTCCGTATAGTCATAGCAATATCAGTGCCGTTTTAACTGACTTCAGAACAGTGGCCAACATTTCTGAAATCTGAATCCATGTCAGGGAAATTGCTGTAGAATGGGCTCTGTTCCACTTAGAGACAAAATTTCAACTCCTATAGAAACTATAGACTGTTTTCCATCCAATAATAATAATAATATGCATATTGTACGATCAAGGATTTTGTGGGAAGCCGTTTCAAAAATTACCAAATTAGCATAAATAGTCTAAACAGCGCCCCCATCCCCAACAGGTTTTAAAAGACCCTAAGGATTGATTGTAAACATCGTTTGACATGTTTCTACAAACTGTAAAGGAACTCTTTTGACTTTTCGTCGGGAATTTGCGCTCGCGCATTGTGCCTTTGGAATAGTGAACTAAACGCGCAAACAAAACAGAGGTATGTGGACATAAATATGGACCGAAATCGAACAAAATGAACATTTCTTGGGGAAATTGGAGTCCTGGGTGTGCATTCTGATGAAGATCAGCAAAAGTAAGGGAAGATTTATAATGCTATTTCTGACTTTTGTTGACTCCACAATTTGGCGGGTAACTGTATGGCTTGCTTTGGTGGCTGAACGCTGCACTCAGATTATTGAATTTTGTGCTTTTGCCATAAAGCTTTTTTGAAATCTGACACAGCGGTTGCATTAAGAACAAGTTTATCTTTAATTCTATGTAAAACATGTATCTCTCATCAAAGTTTATGATGAGTGTTTCTGTTATTTGATGTGGCTCTCTGCAATTTCTCCGTATGTTTTTGGATATAAATATGAACTTTATTGAACAAAACATACATGTATTGTGTAACATTGAGTCCTGGGAGTGTCATCTGATGAAGATCGTCAAAGGTTAGTGATTCATTTTATCTATATTTCTGTTTTTTGTGACACCTCTCTTTGGTTGGAAAATGGCTGAATGCTTTCTGTGACTAGTTTCTGACCTAACATAATGATACCTTCTTATGGCTGCAGTCCTGGTAACGGGACCGATATGACAACAGCCAGTCCAAGTGCAGGGCGCCAAATTCAAAAACCAGAAATGTCATAATTAAAATTCCTCAGACATTCATGTGTCTTATATCATTTTAAAGGTAATCTTGTTGTTAATCCCACCAACGTGTCCGATTTCAAATAGGCTTTTCAGCGAAAGCACTACCAATGATTATGTTAGGTCACTACAAAACCACAATAATCACAGCCATTTTTTCCCAGCTAAAGATAGCTTCACAAAAACCAGAATAGAGACAAAATGAATCACTAAACTTCAATTATTTTCATCAGATGACACTCATAGGACTTCATGTTACACAATACATGCATGTTTTGTTTGATTAAATTCATATTTATATAAAAGAAATCTGAGTTTACATTGAGGCTACAAGATTCACTAAATGCAAAAACATCAAGTGACTTTGCATAGCCCATCGTTTCAACAGAAATACTCATCATAAATATAGATGATAATACAACAGCCAGTGAAACTGCAGGGCTCCAAATTCAAAACAACAGAAATCCCATAATTAATATTCCTCAAACATACATGTATTTTACACCATTTTAACATACTTTGGTGCGAAAAGTGCAAATCAATCCCAGAACAACAGCAAAGAATCTTGTGAAGATGCTGGAGGAAACAAGTACGAAAGTATCTGTATCCACGGTAAAATGAGTCCTATGGTCGCAAATGGGTCTTCCAAATGGACAGTGACACCAAGCATACTTCAAAAGTTGTGGCTAAATTGGCCTAAGGACAACAAAGTCAAGGTATTGGAGTGGCCATCACAAAGCCCTGACCTCAACGCAATAGAACATTTGTGGGAAAAACTGAAAAAGCGTGAGCGAGGAGGCCGACAAACATGTTACACCAGCTCTGTCAGGAGGAATGGGCCAAAATTCACCCAACTTATTGTGGAAGGCTACCCAAAACGTTTGACCCAAGTCAACCAATTTAAAGACAATGCTACCAAATATTAATTGAGTGAATGTAAACTTCTGACCCACTTAAAGCTGAAAGAGGACTGGACTGCATTGGAAATATATGTGAGGCAACGGGCCAAATGGACTAGACTGTAGTGTAGATACTGTGTAGAGTCAGGGTGTCAAGAGGACTAGACTGTATTATAGATACTGTGTAGAGTCAGGGTGTCAAGAGGACTAGACTGTAGTATAGATACTGTGTAGAGTCAAGGTGTCAAGAGGACTAGACTGTAGTGTAGATCCTGTGTAGAGTCAGGGTGTCAAGAGGACTAGACTGTAAAGTACATGTAAGTGAGGCAAAGTGCCAAATGGACTAGACAGATGGGGAAATACCGTATAGAGCCAGCGTGCCAAGATGACTAGACAGTCAGGGAAATTTAAGAGAGGCTCATGGTTATTGTCTGTCTAATGTATGTTTATGTCTATCTAAAACATTACAGTCAACGTAGTTCTGATGCTGGTGTATATTCTCTCTATAGCTGAAAGAATCAGGACCTGACTGGGTGAGCAGAGCAGCCTCTAGCCCCTCCCTTCCTGGCATGGCCATACCCACAGTGTGGCCCCCAGAGGAATCCCCACAGAGGTACAGTGGGTATTTAAACCAGAGTAGAGAGGTAACCTGACCTATGTGGGTCTGTATTGCGCTGTATTAGGCCATACCTTCTACACATCAGGGGAATGAGGCTCTCTCCGGCTCCTGCTCTGGATTCAAGTCTGGCTGGAAGTCTGGTTCTACTACATCTAGCTGTGGTGGCTGGTGGGCTTGCCTTGCTCACGTCTGCCTCTACCGCTGCCTCTGCCTCTGGGCTGGAGTCTGTCAGATGCAGGCTCCAAGGCAGCCCTCGTCCTCCGGCGTTCTCCCAGGACGGGGACTTTGTCATCGGGGGTGTGTTCTCCATACACAACTACATGCACACTGTGGATCACAGCTACACCAGCATGCCTGAGCCCCTGCAGTGCACAGGGAGGTCAGTGAGCGCAAGAGGGAGCAGGGGACAGAACTGTGGCTGTGTGGGGAGACAGATAAATTGTGTTTTAAAGACACGGAGACAGTGTGTTTAAAGAAAGAATAACAGTGTGTTTAATGACAGAGAAACAGTGTGTTTGTGTCTGAGAGAGTAGATAAATCCTACTGTTACAAAAGGGCACATTTTCAAATGCAGAATATACTACAATGTCCTCAACTACCGATAACAAAAGTGTAGGCATGTAGACAGTGTGGAAAATAAGGCTAGATATTCAGATGTTTGGCCTCGTATAACCATGTATTCTATATGCTAGTTTACCATTTAGTCAAGTGGTGCTCACTCACCTATCTTCTATTTACAGTTTGGATTCCCGTGAGTTGCGCTTCTCGCGCGCCATGGTCTTCGCAGTTGAGGAGATAAACAACAGTACGGACCTTCTCCCGGGTGTCACACTTGGTTATCAAGTGCACGACTCTTGCACCTCGGTCCCTATGGCCGTGAAAGTGGCCTTCCAGCTGGCTAATGGCCTGGACCCAATGTTTGATACCGGAGAACAGTGCTCGGGGTCTCCTACAGTGACAGCTATCGTGGGCGAGTCTGGCTCCACGCCTACCATCAGCATGTTGCGCATCATCGGCCCTTTTGGCATTCCTCAGGTAAACTCCTGTGGAAGAAATCATTCAGATTCTTTTTAATTTACCGTATTCCTGCTGTATATTCTCCTCTTTTTCAGGAATGAGTTCAACTTTTAAGTTACTGTATTCCTGCTGTATATTCTCCTCTGTTTCAGGAATGATTTCAACTTTTAATTACCTGTATTCCAACTGTATTCTCCTCTCTTTCTGGAATATACATTTCTGTGTGTAGTTATGTGAAGAAAAGGCATTTGAACATAGACTGAGATCTATGAGTCTGGAGAACGTCTGGAGGCATTTTCACATGGTCTGAGGACAATCTGTCATAGGCTAGGTTGTTATGGGAGACTAGGGATTGTTGTCATACCTTTAACTCGTGTTATTCACGGCATCAGTGTGTCTTATAAAACTATTTTCAATATTTATAGAATGACCAGGTTAGAAATGGGTAGACATATGTATCCTTTTCAATCTGGCCTAATGAAAAACAATAAATTGGCTTATTATTATTAATGTATCCCTAACATCAAACCACACAGCTAAAGAAAAAAAGCAGGAAGTAGCCAATAACTGAGACTCGTTTGGCCGACATTATGTTCTTTCTCATGTTTTCGACTGTCTGTTTCTACCTAGGTGAGCCACTTTTCCACCTGTGCGTGTCTGAGTGATAAGAAACAGTATCCAACCTTCTTCAGAACCATCCCCAGTGATCAGTTCCAGGCTGCCGCTCTGGCCCACTTAATCAAGCACTTCGGCTGGACCTGGATTGGGGCGGTCCGTTCCGACTCTGACTACGGTAATAACGGGATGGCGGCTTTCCTACAGGCAGCACAAGAGGAAGGCATCTGTGTGGAGTATTCTGAAGCCTTCTCCCGTACCAACCCACTCAGCAGAGTGCAACGGGTGGCCGACGTGATCCGCAGGTGATCCGTGATTACTTGTGAACTTTTCATTCTCACAAATTCAAGTCTATATTTATAAAAAATTATATTGTTGTTAATTTCTCTATTTTCCAAAACCTGATCTGTGAGACCAACATGATTTACATATCGTAAGCTTGTCAAAAGTGTTGATTAATACTAATGTTTATTTTCACTTCACTGAGACAAACATGACCAGCATATTAAGCATATAATATAATCATGTTCCCCAGCTCCACAGCCCGGGTAGTGGTTGCATTCGCATCCTCTTGGGACATGAAAATCCTGCTGAGGGAGATGGAACGCCTCCCCTCTCCGCCACGCCAGTGGATCGGGAGTGAGTCCTGGGTCACTGACCCAGATACGCTGCGCTTCGGTCTGTGTGCCGGGGCCATCGGATTTGGCATCCAACGCTCTGTCATTCCCGGCCTCAGGGACTTCCTCCTGGACCTCTCCCCACAGAAGGTGTCCAACTCTCCCACGCTCACTGAGTTCTGGGAGGGAGCCTTTGGCTGTAGGCTGGAGATAGGTATCTATTTATATATCTATCTATCTATCCATCCATCCATCCATCCATCCATCCATCCATCCATCTATCCGTCTGTCTGTCTGTCTGTCTGTCTGTCTGTCTGTCTGTCTGTCTGTCTGTCTGCCTGCCTATCTGCCTGCCTGCCTGCCTGCCTGCCTGTCTCTCTGTCTGTCTGTCTGTCTGTAGGGACCTCTACAGTTGTTGGGGTTGAAGAGAAGGTGTGTGATGACAGTGAGGATATACAGCAGCTACAGGCCCCCTACACAGATACATCCCAGCTGCGTGTCACTAACATGGTGTATAAAGCTGTTTACGCCATAGCACACGCCATCCACAGCATCGTTTGTGAAGAGAGAGAAAACTCCAGTGTGAACTGTGACAAAAACCTCAATGTGAAGTCAACACAGGTGAATGACAAGTCCATAGTATAATTTCCGGATAAATATGTTTATTTAGACTACATGTACGAGGGCCTATGAGTTCCCATTATACTTTACAACGTCTTCTGAAGTAACACATCTGATAAATATGAGTTGAATTAATGTTATGTTTCTCTCTCTCAATCTCTCTTCCCTTCTCTCCATTTCTTTATTTCCATCTTTCTTCCCCTTTCTCCATCTCTCATCTCTCTTTTCCCCTCTCTCCATCTATCTCTCCATTTCTCTTCCCCTCACTCATCTCTCTCTTCACCTTATCTCCATCTCTCTACACCTCTCTCCATCTCTCTCATCCCCTCTCTCTCTCTCCCTCTCTCCCTCTCTCCCTTGACCTTCCAACCCCCAGGTCCTGGAGAGATTGAGGAGGGTGAACTTCTCTCGTAACGGGTACCAGGTGTCTTTCGATGCCAACGGGGACCCAGTGGCCACCTATGAGCTGGTCAACTGGCAGAGACGGGAGAGTGGGAAGATGGAGTTTGTGACAGTGGGGCTCTATGATGGGTCCCTGCCTCCTGACCAGAGGCTTCACATCGAGAGGGAAATCACCTGGGTAAAGAACAGTACACAAGTACCTGTGTCAGTGTGCAGTGAGAGCTGTCCCCCAGGCACTCGTAAGGCTGAACAGAAAGGAAAGCCTGTATGCTGTTATGACTGTATCCAATGTGCAGAGGGAGAAATAAGTAATAACACAGGTAGGACTATAGCGATAGTGTGGAAAAATGTGTTGTAATTTCTATCACGGTTTACTAAGTAGTGGTTTATTCATATTACCAGCACTACAAAGGTAGTGTCTGTCAATCATGTTCCTGTTCTTATTATCTCATTTAAGCTGCACATTAATTCAACATTCTGTATTGTAAACTGACAAAGTGCAGGATTGTGAGACATGTATTTGTAAATAAATAAAACCTGAATCCATTATTATTAACATTTGATGTCTGTTGCATTGTTCTGGTCAGATTCTTTAGACTGTCTGATCTGTCCCGAGGAGTACTGGCCCAACGCTGAGAGAGAGCGCTGTATCCTTAAGCCTGTGGAGTTCCTGTCCTTCCACGAGGTCCTCGGAATCATCCTGACCGCCTGCTCTGTGGGTGGGGCTTGTCTGGCCATCGCCACGGCAACTGTTTTCTACCGCCACCGAACTTCGGCCATCGTCAGGGCCAACAACTCTGAGCTGAGCTTCCTGCTGCTCTTCTCCTTGGCTATGTGTTTTCTGTGTTCTCTTACCTTCATAGGCCGGCCCTCTGAGTGGTCCTGTATGCTGCGTCACACAGCGTTTGGGATCACCTTCGTCCTCTGCATCTCTTGTGTTCTGGCGAAAACAATAGTGGTGTTGATGGCCTTCAGGGCTACACTTCCAGGCAGTAATGTCATAAAATGGTTTGGTCCTCCACAGCAGAGATTGACTGTAGTGTCCTTCACGTTTGTCCAGGCTTTGATATGCACTCTGTGGTTGGTCCTGTCCCCTCCCTTCCCCATTAAAAACCTCACTACCTACAAGGAAAAGATCATTCTAGAGTGTGATGTGGGGTCAGCTATTGGTTTCTGGGCTGTGTTGGGCTATATAGGACTGCTCTCTCTCTTGTGCTTTGTGCTGGCTTTTCTGGCTCGGAAGCTGCCTGATAACTTCAATGAGGCCAAATTCATCACCTTCAGCATGCTCATATTCTGTGCAGTCTGGATCACCTTTATCCCAGCTTATGTCAGCTCTCCTGGGAAGTTCACTGTAGCTGTGGAGATCTTTGCCATCATCACCTCTAGCTTTGGGTTGTTCTTTCTGTTATTTGTTCCTAAATGCTTCATTATTCTGTTCAGGCCGGAGAAGAACACCAAGAAACACCTTATGGCGAAGACATCCAATGATATACGTTATTAAGAAATGATTGAGGGGAAAAAACATTATAACATTCAGTTATATGGTTTATCATACAGTTAGGTAGGACTACTCTGACAGAGATGACCAACAATTTAGCAGCTAATCATTGGTAACATTGTAACTAGGAACATGACACAGGTTAACTTTAGATATTCCAATGTTATGAGAGATTGTTCAAATCTAGAGTGTTAAAATTATATTACTAATGCCCTAGATAATATAAAGTACTGTTCCGTCTTGTTCATAGATTTATCTAAAGCTTTTGACACTGTAGACCATGCGATACTTTTGGGTAAGCTGTCGTTAACAGGACTGGGATTGGATGCCTGTCGTTGGTTTCATGACTATCTAAAAGATTGAAGTCAGGCTGTTAGAGTCAACGCCATCCAGTCATAGCCATTGGAGTTTGTTAAAGGCGTCCCACAAGGTTCTATACTTGGTCCATTACTGTTCACTCTCTACATAAACAATATCGTGATGAATTAAGAAAGTGTCAAATTAATTTATATGCTGATGACACTGTCATGTACTCTATCGCTTCAACGGCTGAACAGGCATTATCACTATTGCAGACAGATTTTAAGATATTACAAGTGTATTTTATAGAGCTGAAACTTGTTTTAAATGCAAAAAAAACACATTTTTTGATTTTAATAGGGTCAAAAAGTTGGTTGAAAATACAATTGCACTTACAAGCTTAGATGGTTCTCAAATTAATCAGGTCTCTGCATATAAATACTTAGGGATATGGTTGGGTGATAAACTGTCTTTTAAAATGCATATTGATGAACTTTGTAAACCGCTAAAAATCAAGCTATGCTTCCTCTATAGAAACAGGACATGCTTGTCCTCTACAAATAGAAGACAAATTATGCAAAAAACTTTTTTGTCTGTTATAGATTATGGGGAGATTATTTACATGCATGCTACGGCATCAACACTTAAATCGCTGGATGCTACTTATCATTGCGCACTTAGGTTTATTACGGGTGGTAGCTACAGAACTCACCACTGTGTTTTATATCATAATGTGGGTTGGACTTCGCTGTCCGTGAGACGAGAACAACATGCTCTCGTGTTTGTCTATAAAGCACTTCTGAATAAACTACCTTCTTATTTATCATCACTCATCAATATTATAATTATAATTCCTTAAACCGGGTCTCAACATGGATTACACTTGAGGCCCATGCGATTTCCACAGAGTTGGGTATGGCTACTTTTCCTGTTACGCTCCTTGCCTATGGACTAGCCTGCAGACTAAACTTAAACTTGAGACTCTTGTCCCCCTTGCCCATTTTAAATATTTATTGGAGCATTTACATTTTTGTATTGGTTGTAACTGTTTCTGGTAATGCAAGTTATTGTGCTGTTAGGAGAAAAACCTGTGTGTAAATTAAATCTGTTGCTGTATTTTTTGTTTTGTTTGTCTTGTTTAGTTTTTTAATCATTGTACATAAACTGTATGTATAAACATGTATATGGAAGGCCCAGCTGTAACAGAGACCTTGGTCTCAGTCTGTGTTCCTTGTTGAAATAAAGGTATAACATTTTTTAAAGAAAATCTAATTTGACCTGCTAAGTGATGTGATTAGCAGTAGCCTACAGAGTGGAACCACTTCCATGTTGTTGGAGAAAAGCTTTATTCTTATATAAATTGATATAACATTGAAGTGCATGTGTTCAATTGATATTGTAATTCATCATAGTATGTATTATAATAATATAATAAACATTTTCATACACAGTTGAAGTCGGAAGTTTACAAACACTTAGGTTGGAGTCATTAAAACTCGTTTTTCAACAACTCCACACATTTCTTGTTAACAAATTATAATCTACTTTGTGCATGACACAAGACATTTTTCCAACAATTGTTTACAGACAGATTATTTCACTTCTAATTCACTGTTTCACACATCCAGTGGGTGAGACGTTTACATACACTAAGTGCCCCCCACCCAGTTAGGGGGAGTGACGAGCTCTACAGCAGAGTCTCACAACTCAATCGCTGGTTGAAAACTGTTTTCTGCCCCTCCCAAAAGATAGAATTTGTAGATAATTGGCCCTCTTTCTGGGACTCACCCACAAACAGTACCAAGCCTGACCTGCTGAGGAGTGACGGACTCCATCCTAGCTGGAGGGGTGCTCTCATCTTATCTACCAACATAGACAGGGCTTAACTCCTCTAGCTCCACAATGAAATAGGGTGCAGGCCAGGCAGCAGGCTGTTAGCCAACCTGCCAGCTTAGTGGAGTCTGCCACTAGCATAGTCAGTGTAGTCAGCTCAGCCATCCCCATTGAGACTGTGTCTGTGCCTCGACCTAGGTTGGGCAAAACTAAACATGGCGGTGTTCGCCTTAGCAATCTCATTAGGAAAAAGACCACCTCCATTCCTGCCATTATTGAAAGAGATCGTGATACCTCACATCTCAAAATAGGGTTACTTAATGTTAGATCCCTCACTTCAAAGGCAGTTATAGTCAATGAACTAATCACTGATCATAATCTTGATGTGATTGGCCTGACTGAAACATGGCTTAAGCCTGATGAATTTACTGTGTTAAATGAGGCCTCACCTCCTGGTTACACTAGTGACCATATCCCCCTTGCATCCCGCAAAGGCAGAGGTGTTGCTAACATTTACGATAGTAAATTTCAATTTACAAAAAAAAAAATGACATTTTCGTCGTTTGAGCTTCTAGTCATGAAATCTATGCAGCCTACTCAATCACTTTTTATAGCTACTGTTTACAGGCCTCCTGGGCCATATACAGCGTTCCTCTCTGAGTTCCCTGAATTCCTATCGGACCTTGTAGTCATAGCAGATCATATTCTAATTTTTGGTGATTTTAATATTCATATGGAGAAGTCCACAGACCCACTCCAAAAGGCTTTCAGAGCCACCATCGAGTCAGTGGGTTTTGTCCAACATGTCTCTGGACCTACTCACTGCCACAGTCATACTCTGGACCTAGTTTTGTCCCATGGAATAAATGTTGTAGATCTTAATGTTTTTCCTCATAATCCTGCACTATCGGACCACCATTTTATTACGTTTGCAATCGCAACAAATAATCTGCTCAGGCCCCAACCAAGGAGCATCTAAAGTGGTGCTATAAATTCTCAGACAACACAAAAATTCCTTGATGCCCTTCCAGACTCCTTCTGCCTACCCAAGGACGTCAGAGGACAAAAATCAGTTAACCATCTAACTGAGGAACTCAATTTAACCTTGCGCAATACCCTAGATGCGGTTGCACCGCTAAAAACGAAAAACATTTCTCATAAGAAACTAGCTCCCTGGTATAAAGAAAATACCCGAGCTCTGAAGAAAGCTTCCATAAAATTGGAACGGAAATGCCGCCACACCAAACTGGAAGTCTTCCGACTAGCTTGGAAAGACAGTAACGTGCAGTATCGAAGAGCCCTCACTGCTGCTCGATCATCCTACTTTTCCAACTTAATTGAGGAAAATAAGAACAATCCAAAATTTATTTTTTATACTGTTGCAAAGCTAACTAAAAAGCAGCATTCCCCAAGAGAGGATGGCTTTCACTTCAGCAGTAATAAATTCATGAACTTCTTTGAGGAAAAGATCATGACCATTAGAAAGCAAATTACGGAATCCTCTTTAACTTCTTGCGACTACAGGGGGTGCTGTTTTCTCATTAGCATAATTGCATTACAGATTAAACGGCTTCCTACTAAATTCTTTATCATACAATATGCATATTATTAGTATTATTGGATAGAAAAGAGTCTATAGTTTCTTTAGGCGTTGGAATTTTGTCTCTGAGTGGAACAGAACTCATTCTACAGCAATTTCCCTGACATGGAGTCAGATTTCACACATTTTGGCCCCTGATCTGGAGTCAGTTTAAAGGCCACTGTGAACACTATCAGGATACGGACACTGCTTAGGTCTTCCCCTGGATGCCTTTACGTGATAACGATTTGAATGGTATCGATTGCGCAATCACAGCCCCTATAAAACAAAAACACGTGTAGGTAGGAACTCTTTTCCAGATGCGTCGGGCGCGCGGTGGACACCGACCTGCTCTTTTTCCAAGCATTAGTGTAGCCAGTTATATTTCTCCGGTCATGTTTCTACTCATTATAGGAGTTAAAAACATCATAAGGTAGTTAATTTAAACCGTTTTATAGCAATTTATATCCGTTTAGTGCGATTTTGGGACATTTATTTCTGAGACACTGTGAATCTCTGGGCACGGTTCCAGTTCATGCCGAACGCAATGGGCATTTCTACATGGCAAGAGGACAGCTTTCGACCAAAAGCAATTAGACCCAAGAAACGATTTTTTGCCCAAGATTCTGATGGAAGAACAGCTCAAAGTAAGAACAATTTATTATGATAAATCGTGTTTCTGTCGAGAAATGTTAATCGCTTATGACGCCATCTTTTTAGACGTAGCTTCGCTTGGCGCAAACTGTATTGAAAAGTAAGGATAATTTAAAAAATGTAAATCAGCGATTGTATTAAGAATTAAATTGTCTATCAATCGCTGTCCACCCTATATTTTTTAGTCACGTTTATGAGTATTTATGTATACGACTAGATCACTGTCTAATATGGCGCACGACATTGTCTGACCAGCTGGCCAACTTTTGTCATTGTCTAACCATGATTTTGGTGGCTAAATATGCACATTTTCGAACAAACTGTATATGTATGTTGTAATGTGATGTTACAGGAGTGTCATCTGAAGAATTCTGAGAAGGTTAGTGAAAAAATTAATATATTTTGGCGATGTTTACGTTATCGCTCTCTTTGGCTAGAATCAATGCTCTGGTAACGTTTGCATATGTGGTATGCTAATATAACGATTTATTGTGTTTTCGCTGTAAGACACTTAGAAAATCTGAAATATTGTCTGTATTCACAGGATCTGTGTCTTTCGATTAGTGTATGCTGTGTATTTTTACGAAATGTTTGATGATTAGTAATTAGGTAAACACGTTGCTCTATGTATTTATTCTAGTCCATTTGTGACGGTGGGTGCAATTGTAAACTATGATATCTACCTGAAATATGCACATTTTTCTAACAAAACCTATCCTATACCATAAATATGTTATCAGACTGTCATCTGATGAGGTTTTTTCTTGGTTAGTGGCTATCAATATCTTAGTTTAGCCGAATTGGTGATAGCACCTGATGGAGTAAGAAACTGATGGAGTTAGAAAAGTGGTGTCTTTTGCTAACGTGGTTAGCTATTAGATTTACATATTTTGTCTTCCCTGTAAAACATTTTAAAAATCTGAAATGGTGGCTTTATTCACAAGATCTGTATCTTTCATTAGGTGTCTTGGACTTGTGATTTAATGATGTTTAGATGCTACTATTTAATTGTGACGCTATGCTAGGCTATGCTACTCAGTGTGGGGGGGGTGGGGGGTGATCCCGGACCCGGGGTAGATACTCGTGAAAGGTTAAATCTGCGTATTCCTCCAGGGCTTAGCTGTCCTGGATCTGCACAGCTCTGCCAGGGCCTGGGAACGGGAGAGACACTTAACCTGTCTAGGATCAGCGTGGCGCTAACGGCACACCCCCCCCCCCCCCCACTGAAAAACCAGTGCCGCGAAATTCAAAAAAAATATTTTTTTAAAATATTTAACTTTCACACATTAAAGTCCAATACAGCTAATGAAAGACACAGATCTTATGAATCCAGTCAACATTTCCGATTTTTAAAATGTTTTACAGGGAAGACACAATATGTAAAGATGTACATCTATTACCTAAAAACACATTAGCATAATCCACCATCTTTTATTTGTCCACCAACACCAGTAGCCATCACCAATTCGGCTAAACTAAGATATTTATAGCCCCTAACCAACAAAAAAACTCATTAGATGACAGTCTGATAACATATTTATGGTATGGGATAGGTTTTGTTAGAAAAAAGTGCATATTTCAGGTATATGGCATAGTTTACAATTGCACCCACCATCACAAATGGACTAGAATAATTACAATGAGCAACGTGTTTACCTAACTACTAATCATCAAACATTTCGTAAAAATACACAGCATACACGAATCGAAAGACACAGATCCTGTGAATACAGACAATATTTCAGATTTTCTAAGTGTCTTACAGCGAAAACACAATAAATCGTTATATTAGCTTAGCACATAGCAATTAGCAGCCCAGCATTGATTCTAGCCAAAGTGAGCGATAAAAGTCAACATCGCCAAAAGATATTAATTTTTTCACTAACCTTCTCAGAATTCTTCCGATGACACTCCTGTAACATCACATTACAACATGCATATACAGTTTGATCGAAAATGTTTATATTTAGCCACCAAAATCATGGTTAGACAATGTGAAATGTAGACAAGCTGGTAAAGAAAACGTCCTTGCGCCACTTAGACAGTGATCTACTCTTATACATAAATACTCATAAACGTGACTAAAAAATATAGGGTGGACAGGGATTGATAGACAATTTAATTCTTAATACAATTGCGTTATTACATTTTTTAATTTATCCTTACTTTTCAATACAGTTTGCGCCAAGCGAAGCTACGTCAAAAAACATGGCGTCCTAAGCCACTAAAATGTTTCGACAGAAACACGATTTATCATAATAAAAATGTCCTACCTTGAGCTGTTCTTCCATCAGTATCTTGGGCAAAGGATCCTTTCTTGGGAGAAATCGTCTTTTGGTGGAAAGCTGTCCTCTTGCCATGTGGAAATGTCAACTACGTTCGGGATGAACTGAAAAGCGTTCCCAACTTTTCACATCGTTGCAAAAATAAATGTCCCAAAATCGCACTAAACGGATATAAATTGCTATAAAACGCTTTAAATTAACTACTTTGTGATGTTTGTAACTCCTATAACGAGTGAAAAGATGACCGGAGAAATATAACAGGCTAAACTAACGCTTGGAACAGGAGAGGGTCGGTGTCTTCCACGCGCGTTACGCAGCAAGAAAAGACTTGCTAGCTAAAGGTTTTTTTCATTTGTAGGGCCTGTGAACGAGCAATCGAGCCCGTTGGAATCGTCATCACGTAAAGGCATCCAGGGGAAGACGTAAGAAGTGTCCGTATAGTCATAGCAACGACAGTGCCCGTTTAAATGACTTCAGAAAAGTGGCCAACGTTTCTCAAATCTGACTCCATGTCAGGGAAATTGCTGTAGAATGGGCTCTGTTCCACTTAGAGACAAAATTTCAACTCCTATAGAAACTATAGACTGTTTTCTATCCAATAATAATAATAATATGCATATTGTACGATCAAGGATTTTGTGGGAAGCCGTTTAAAAAATTAGCCACATTAGCATAAATAGTCTAAACAGCGCCCCCATCCCCAACAGGTTAAGTGTTTTAGTACTATATGTCTTGACACAATGATGAAAATAATCATGGCCTCTAAACCTTCAAGCTGCATACTGGATCCTAATCCAACTAAACTACTGAAAGAGTTGCTTCATGTGCTTGGCCCTCCTATGTTGAACATAATAAATGGCTCTCTATCCACCGGATGTGTACCAAACTCACTAAAAGTGGCAGTAATAAAGCCTCTCTTGAAAAAGCCAAACCTTGACCCAGAAAATATAAAAAACTATCGGCCTATATCGAATCTTCCATTCCTCTCAAAAATTTTAGAAAAAGCTGTTGCGCAGCAACTCACTGCCTTCCTGAAGACAAACAATGTATACGAAATGCTTCAGTCTGGTTTTAGACCCCATCATAGCACTGAGACTGCACTTGTGAAGGTGGTAAATTACCTTTTAATGGCGTCAGACCGAGGCTCTGCATCTGTCCTCGTGCTACTAGACCTTAGTGCTGCCTTTGACACCATCGATCACCACATTCTTTTGGAGAGACTGGAAACCCAAATTGGTCTACACGGACAAGTTCTGGCCTGTTTTAGATCTTATCTGTCGGAAAGATATCAGTTTGTCTCTGTGAATGGTTTGTCCTCTGACAAATCAACTCTACATTTCGGTGTTCCTCAAGGTTCCATTTTAGGACCACTATTGTTTTCACTATATATTTTACCTCTTGGGGATGTTATTCGAAAACACAATGTTAACTTTCACTGTTATGCGGATGACACACAGCTGTACATTTCAATGAAACATGGTGAAGCCCCAAAACTGCCCTCGCTAGAAGCCTGTGTTTCAGACATAAGGAAGTGGATGGCTGCAAACTTTCTACTTTTTGTCTGTTTCCCTGCCACCTATACACACGACCTTGACACTTTTAAACTCGGACAAAACAGAGATGCTTGTTCTAGGTCCCAAGATACAAAGAGATCTTCTGTTGAATCTGACAATTAATCTTGATGGTTGTAAAGTCGTCTCAAATAAAACTGTGAAGGACCTCGGCGTTACTCTTGACCCTGATCTCTCTTTTGACGAACATATCAAGACTGTTTCAAGGACAACTTTTTCCATCTACGTAACATTGCAAAAATCAGAAATGTTCTGTGCAAAAACGATGCAGAAAAATTAATCCATGCATTTGTTACTTCTAGGTTAGACTACTGCAATGCTCTACTTTCCGGCTACCTGGATAAAGCACTAAATAAACATACCTTAAGGGACATCTGAGACGGGAGCCGTATGGTCGGTGAAGAAATTCCCATTGCAAATGTTCCTTACCTGACGTCCGGCGACGTTTCTAAAACCGCGGACGGCGTCGGGCCGGAGGCGGGGGAGAGATCTTTCGGGAAGTCATCGAAAAAAACGTCTCGGACTTTCGGTTTCCGTTTTATAAAAATAACAAATTTTGGTAATTTTTCCGCATTCTCAAAAATTCCCACAAGAGGGAAAATAAATCATATTGCAAGCGCACGAGCACGTGGCAAACGCGCACGGCCTTTTCTCCTAAACGGAAAATATTTCGAAGACCAAACTCGGCGAGCGTAGGTTTGGAGTAATGGGCAGTTGGCCCCGAAAGAGACGGCGTCGAGGCCTCGTCGCTTTTTGAGTTATGGCCATTTTTCTGGGATTAAAGGTAAAAAACGCAAAACACGGTGCTATTTGACCGCTTCACGTCAAAGTACATATGCATACGGTGTCAGGAAAAAAAGAACCAGCCATTTATCTATCGTAATTTAAGAGAAATCGTACATTGACCGTTTGGTGATGTTCAGAAAGAGGATTTTTATTTTTTTTTATTCACAGATCCAGTTGCAGTTTGTTCAGACGAACATTTTTAAAGTGGGTCTCGAAGCTCTGCGAGAATTCTGTGATTTTATGTGATTTTATGAAATAACACACACTCATTTAACCCTCTTTAAATAAGTCAGTTCTTAACATAAAGACTTAAAACTCAATATTATATAAGAGCCTACCCCGAGGAGGGTATGTGTTCACTTTCAGCTTCCTATGTCAACTGGAAGTACCTTAACAGAAGGTGTTTACATCAAACAGTTTACAATGACATGTCTCCCCATTGGAATAAATTGACTGCACCTCTAAATTCAACCTGAAGCCTATGTGGGTTATGAATGTCTTATGACCCTGTCTTTGATTTCAGTCCATCAGGCCACCATGAGGTCTACCTGTGTCGATTCTAAGCTTCCTGGAGCAACCGGAAGTGATTAAATTCACCCTAAAAGTGTTTTGATTTACATAGCCTGCAATTGTGAAAATCACTGCATTCAAAAATGTGTAGATCAGTCAATTTTTAACATACAGAATTAAAACTCAGGATTCTGTAACAGCATACTCCATTGAAGATATGTGTTTACTTATAGCTTCCTGTGACAACCGGAAGTGCCTTAAGATGGTGTCATAGATGCAGTATTGAAGAGTTAAAAGGTCAGAACTTGTCAAAACTTCATATATGCGATTAGACAACCCTCATGAACTGTAAATCAGTCATTTCTCCCAACAGATGTCAAAGAAAAGCTCACACACACACACACACAGCAGGGATGGAGTGAAAAAGTACAGTGCTTAAAGACACATAAAGCCTGCAATGGCATTACCATTATCTCCAGGCCGTGCCGAGTTCAACGGGATGCCCCGCTTGACCGTAGCTCGCTCGGTCTGAGCGCAGCGACCGTTACAAGAAGACGGACCCAAATGACCCTTTGACCTCAATATCAATTTTATTTGCTTTTGGGAGACAGAGAGAGAACCGTTAAGGTTAGAAGCACAATTTCACCTCAGGAATGTTCTAGTGGTCCTCCCGATCTCTGCAAGCCTAACTTTGACCTTGTGGCATTAACCCTTAACAGTTAAAAAAAGGTGTTTACATCAAACAGTTTACAATGACATTTCGCCCCATAGGAATAAATTGACTGCTCCCCTAAATTCAACCTGAAGCCTATGTGGGTTATGAATGTCTTATGAACCTGTCTTTGATGTCAGTCCATCAAGCCACTATGAGGTTTACCTGTGTTGATTTTAAGCTACCGGGACCAACCGGAAGTGGTTGAAATCACCCTAAAAAGTGTCCAGATAAACATGACTTGCAATTTTGAAAATCACTGCATTCAACCCTATGTAGATCAGTCAATTCTTAACGTATAGACTTAAAACTCAGGATTCTGTAACAGAATACCCCAATCAAGATATGTGTTTACCTATAGCTTCCTGTGCCAACCGGAAGTGCCTTAAAATGGTGTCATGGGTGCTGTTTCGAAGGGTAAAAAAGGTCAGAACTTTTCAAAACTTCATTTGTGTGATTAGACAACCCTCATGAACTGTAAATCAGTAATTTCTCTAAACAGATGTCAAAGAAAAGCTCTCTCTCACACACACAAACACACAAAGCAAGGAGGGAGTGAAAAAGTACGGTGCTTAACTTCTTGATGATAGGGTGCAGAATTTTCACTTAGGGAAAAATAGCGTGCGCAATTTCAACTTCGTGCTACTCATCCCCAGAATATAAGATATGCATATAATTAGTAGATTTGGATAGAAAACACTCTGAAGTTTCTAAAACTGTTTGAATCATATCTGTAAGTATAACAGAACTTATATAGCAGTCAAAACCCTGAGGACTAACTTTTTTATTGTTAAGTTCCTCTATGTTCAATGGATTGTTTTGGGCAAACCAGAATTCTAATCAGTAAATGCGCAGTTTCTACTGCTTCCACTGGATGTCGCCATTGTATGGAAAATGGTTAAGGTTTTTTCTTAGTGAGGTGAACAAGATATTGACCCGGAAGTGGAGGGACGTCGTTTGTTTATGTTTGCGATTTGGGCAAGACGTGAAATGTTCCGTGAGTTTGTTGATATCCTGTATTGAAAACAGATTGACCTGTCTTCAATTTGATCGATTATTAACGTTTACAAATACCTTAAGCTGTATTACAAAAGTACTTTGAAATGTTTTGGCAAAGTTTAGAGGTAATTTTTTTTAGATATTGTGTCGTGATTTTGTTCAAATTGAACGCTGTTTTTCCTGGTACAACGGCGCCAAATAAATGGACAATTTGGATATATATGGATGGAATTAATCGAACAAAAGGACCATTTGTGATGTTTATGGGACATATTGGAGTGCCAACAAAAGAATCTCGTCAAAGGTAATGCATGTTTTATATTTTATATTAGCGTTTTGAGTAGCGCTAGCATGTAGCATGTAGCGCTAGCAATAGGCTACACTCTCTTGTTTACATTGGGCTATCATCAGATAATAGCATCTTATGCTTTCGCCGAAAAGCCTTTTTGAAATCTGACATGTTGGCTGGATTCACAACGAGTGTAGCTTTAATTTGATATCTTATATATGTGATTTAATCAAGTTTAATTTTATATAATTTTTTTGAATTTGGCGCTCTACATTTTGACATGCCTGTTGGGACGCAAGCGTCCCATCTATCCCAGAGAGGTTAACAAGTCCAATACAGCATTTGAAAGATAAACATCTTGTTAATCCAGCCAACGTGTCTGATTTTTAAAATGTTTTACAGCAAAAACACCACGTATATATATGTTAGTTCACCACCAAATACAAGAGGACAGACATTTTTCACAGCACAGGTAGCATGCACAAAGCCAACCTAACTAACCAAGATCCAACGAAACAAACCTAGAAACAACTTCCTCAGATGACAGTCCTATAACATGTTACACAATAAATCTATATTTTGTTCGAAAAATGTGCATAATTGAGCTATAAATCAGTTTTACATTGATGCTACCATCATAGCTACAGTCAGAAATAGCACGGGAGTAGACAGAGTAAATACAGACACCAACGTCAACTACCTAATTACTCATCATAAAACATTTCAGAAAAATATATGGTATATAGCAAAATGAAAGACAAAGATCTTGTGAATACAGACAATATTTCCGATTTTTTAAGTGTTTTACAACGAAAACACAATATATCGTTATATTAGCTTACTGCAATGGCTAACACACAACAGCATTGATTCCAAGTAATCGGTAGCGATAGCACAGCTCGACAGATATATGAAATAGCATCCCAAATTGGGTCCTTATCTTTGTTGATCTTCCATCAGAATGTTGTAAAGGGGTCCATTGTCCAGAACGGTCTTGGTTTGGATCCAGAACGAACTATTTCCCTCTTGAATTAGCAAGCACACTGGCCGTGCGGCGCTAACCTCTCCTTCTTGAAAAAATTCTTCCAACGCATCACGTCTAAAGTCCCGAATAAATTTCAATAATATAATTAAACTATATTGAAAAAAACATACTTTAGGATGATATTGTGACATGTATCAAGTAAAATCGAAGCCGGAGATCATATTCACCTATAACGACGGTTTTCCAGGAGGCAATTCCAGGTCCAACTTCGCGCCTTCGAAACAAAAAATAATTGCGGACCTCTCACTCCAAGATGATGTATTCAATCCCTGAACGAGATATTCAAGTCATTTCTGCTCTCACTTCCGCATGACACCCAAGGGAAGGCGTATGACGTGTTTCTATGGTCCCGAGTGACATGCCCTTTTATAGACAAGCTCTTGAAAAAAGACCTCGCATTTGGAAATCTCACTTCCGGATAGGAAATGGGCTGCAGAAAGAGTTCTGGTTCACTTAGAGAAATAATTCAAACGGTTTAAGAAACTAGAGAGTGTTTTCTATCCAATAGAAATGATAATATGCATATTGTACGAGCAAGAATTGAGTAGGAGGCCGTTTGAAATGGCCACCTCTTTCCAGGTTACTCAGTGCTGCCCCTTGCAGCCATAAGAAGTTAAGGCAAGGGCTGATTTCAAGGTTTTACTGTTAACCTACAAAGCGTTACATGGGCTTGCTCCTACCTATCTTTCCGAGTTGGTCCTGCCGTACATACCTACACGTACGCTACGGTCACAAGACGCAGGCCTCCTAATTTTCCCTAGAATTTCTAAGCAAACAGCTGGAGGCAGGGCTTTCTCCTATAGATCTCCATTTTTATGGAACGGTCTGCCTACCCATGTGAGAGACGCAGACTCGGTCTCAACTTTTAAGTCTTTAGTGAAGACTTATCTCTTCTGTAGGTCATATGATTGAGTGTAGTCTGGCCCAGGAGTGTGAAGGTGAACGGAAAGGCTCTGGAGCAACGAACCGCCCTTGCTGTCTCTGCCTGGCCGGTTCCCCTATCTCCACTGGGATTCTCTGCCTCTAACCCTATTACAGGGGCTGAGTCACTGGCTTACTGGTGCTCTTTCATGCCGTCCCTAGGAGGGGTGCGTCACTTGAGTGGGTTGAGTTACTGACGTGATCTTCCTGTCTTGGTTGGCGCCCCCCCTTGGTTTGTGCTGTGGTGGAGATCTTTGTGGGCTATACTCGGCCTTGTCTCAGGATCGTAAGTTGGTGGTTGAAGATATCCCTCTAGTGGTGCGGGGGCTGTGCTTTGGCAAAGTGGGTGGGGTTATATCCTTCCTGTTTGGCCCTGTCCGGGGGTATCATCGGATGGGGCCACAGTGTCTCCTGACCCCTCCTGTCTCAGCCTCCAGTATTTATGCTGCAGTAGTTTATGTGTCGGGGGGCTAGGGTCAGTTTGTTATATCTGGAGTACTTCTCCTGTCTTTTCCAGTGTCCTGTGTGAATTTAAGTATGCTCTCTCTAATTCTCTCCTTCTCTCTTTCTTTCTTTCTCTCGGAGGCCCTGAGCCCTAGGACCATACGTCAGGACTACCGGGCATGATGACTCCTTGCTGTCCCCAGTCCACCCGGCCTTGCTGCTATTCCAGTTTCAACTGTTCTTCCTGCGGTTATGGAACCCCTACCTGTCCCAGACCTGCTGTTTTCAACTTTTAATGATCGGCTATGAAAAGCCAACTGACATTTATTCCTGATTATTATTTGACCATGCTTGTCACTTATGAACATTTTGAACATCTTGGCCATGTTCTGTTATAATCTCCACCCGGCACAGCCAGAAGAGGACTGGCCACCCCTCATAGCCTGGTTCCTCTCTAGGTTTCTTCCTAGGTTTTGGCCTTTCTAGGGAGTTTTTCCTAGCCACCGTGCTTCTACACCTGCATTGCTTGGTGTTTGGGGTTTTAGGCTGGGTTTCTGTACAGCACTTCGAGATATTAGCTGATGTACGAAGGGCTATATAAAATCAACTTGATTTGATTTGATTTTGGCTGTGCCTTTAAACAGCTTGGAAAATTCCAGAAAAATATGTCATGGCTTTAGAAGATTCTGATAGGCTGATTGACATCATTTGAGTCAAATGGGGGTGTTCCTGTGGATGTATTTCAAGGCCTACCTTCAAACTCAGTGCCTCATTGCTTGACATCATGGGAAAATCAAATGAAATCAGCCAAGACCTCAGAAAAAATCTTGTAGACCTCCACAAGTCTGGTTCATCCTTAGGAGCAATTTCCAAATGCCTGAAGGTATCACGTTCATCTGTACAAACAATAGTTCGCAAGTATAAACACCATGGGAATACGCAGGCATCATACCGCTCAGGAAGAAGCCGCATTCTGTCTCCTAGAGATTAACCTCTAACGCCTCACAAACCCGGATCCAGGAGCACCCCCATCAAAAAAGCTGACTAGCATAGCCTAGCCTAAAGCCACAGGGATATCATATAATAAAATGTTCATGAAATCACAAGTCCAAGACACCAAATGAAAGATACACATCTTGTGAATCAAGCCATCATTTCTGATTTTTAAAATGTTTTACAGGGAAGACACAATATGTAAATCTATTAGCTAACCACGTTAGCAAAAGACACCACTTCTTAACTCCACCATTTTTTTACTCCATCAGTAGCTATCACAAATTCGACCAAATAAAGATATAAATAGCCACTAACCAAGAAACAACCTCATCAGATGACAGTCTGATAACATATTTATTGTATAGCATATGGTTTGTTAGAAAAATGTGCATATTTCAGGTATAAATCAGAGTTTACCATTGCAGCCACCATCATAACTCTCACCAAAGCGACTAGAATAACTACAGAGACCATCGTGTATTAGCTAATTACTCATCATAAAACATTTCTTAAAAATACACAGCGTACAGCAGAAGAAAGACACAGATCTTGTGAACCCAGCCAATATTTCAGATTTTCTAAGTGTTTTACAGCGAAAACACAATATAGCGTTATATTAGCTTACCACGTGTGCAAACATTACCCCAGCATTGATTCATGGCAAAAAGAGCGATAGCATTATCACCACCAAAATGTATTAATTTTTTCACTAACCTTCTCAGAATTCTTCAGATGACACTCCTGTAACATCATATTACAACATACATATAGAGTTTGTTCGAAAATGTGCATATTTAGCCACCAAAATCGTGGTTATACAATGAGAAAAGTAGCCAAGCTGGTCAGAAAATTTCGGGCGCCATATTGGACAGTGATCTTGTCTAATGCATAAATACTCATAAACTTGACTAAAAAATACAGGGTGGACAGCGATTGAAAGACAATTTAGTTCTTAATGCAATCGCTGAATTACATTTTTTAAATTATCCTTACTTTTCAATACAGGTTGCGCCAAAGCAAAGCTACTCCAAAGAAAATGGCGGCATAAGCGTTTAACATTTTTCGACAGAACAACGATTTATCATCATAAATAGTTCTTACTATTAGCTGAACTGCCATCAGAATCTTGGGCAATGAATCCTTTCTCCGGTCTAATCGTCTTTTGGTCGAAAGATGTCCTCTTGTCCCGTCGAAATGGCCACTAACGTTCACCATGCACTAGAAAAGTGCCCAGCTCCTCGAAGTGCGTCACACAGAAATGCCATAAAATCGCCCTAAACGGATATAAATTGCTATAAAACGGTTTAAATTAACTACCTTATGATGTTTTTAACACCTATAACGAGTAAAAACATGACCGGAGAAATATTACTGGCTAAACAACAGCTTGGAAGGAGGCAAGTCCGACGTCCATCGTGCGTCAGGCGCAGAGACGAAACGAAATGTACTTCCGGTCATTAGTCTTTTATACAGGCCCTGATTGCGCAATCGACTCCATTCAAAGTGTCACCACTTACTGACATCTAGAGGAAGACGTAGGCAGTGTTTGTTTCCCCATAGCATTTACAGGGACATTACAACTGACCTGGGAACAGGGGCCAAGATTTCTGAAATCTCACTCCCTGTCATGAAAAGTGCTGTAGAAGGAGCTCTGTTTCACTCAGAGACATAATTCCAACGGCTATAGAAACTAGAGAGTGTTTTCTATCCAATAATAATAATAATATGCATATTGTACGAGCAAGAATTGAGTACTAGGCAGTTTAATCTGGAGACCAATTTATGCTAAGTCGAAACAGCACCCCCTATATTCGCAAGAAGTTAATGCAATCGCTGGGTTACATTTTTAAAATTAACGTTACTTCAAGCATACAGCGTGCGCTAAAGCGAGACCGCACCATAATTCATGGCGGAATTATTATTTGACATTTGTCAACATAAGTACGAATTAACAGCATAAAGACTGCTTACTATTTGCTGAGCTTCCATCAGAATCTTGGGCAAGGTGTCCTTTCTCCAGAACAATCGTCTTTTGGTTGAAAGATGTCCTCTTGTCCTGTCGAAATAGCCGCTAACGTTAGCCACCCACTGGAGAAGTGTCCAACTCGTGAAAGCGTATGACAAAGAAATCCAGGAAAATCGCAATAAACTGATATAAACTGCTATAAATCGGTTTCAATTAACAACATTATGATGTCTTTAACACCTATATCGAATAAAAACAGAGCCGGATATATCTAAGAGCTAAAACAGGAGCTTCTAGCACGACATGCCAAGATCCTCCCTGCGTCAGAGCGAAGAGTCAAAAGAGGGGACACCTCGTTTCCAAGCAATTTATAAACTTTCAGATCTGCCTAGAGACTCCATTTCAAGTCCCTCTATTCGCTGACACCCAGGGGAAGGCGTATGCAGTGCATCTCAACCAATAGAGGACAGGAAAATTAATAAACTGTTCTGGGAACAGCGAGCAGATTTCAGCATTTTCAAATCCTCATAGGAAAATTGCTCTAAGTCCAGTTCTGTTTCACTCACAGACATAATTCAAACGGTTTTAGAAACTAGAGAGTGTTTTCTATCCAATAGTAATAATAATATGCATATTGTACGAGCAAGAATTGAGTACGAGGAAGTTTAATTTGGGCACTATTTTTTCCAATGGTGAAACAGCGCCCCCATATTGACAAGAAGTTAACGTACTTTGGTGCGAAAAGTGCAAATCAATCCCAAAACAAAAGCAAAGGACCTTGTGAAGATGCTGGAGGAAACAAGTACGAAAGTGTCTGTATCCTCGGTAAAATGAGTCCTATATCGACATAACCTGAAAAGCCGCTCAGCAAGGAAGAAGCCACTGCTCTAAAACTGCCATAAAAATGCCAGACTACGATTTGCAACTGCACATGGGGACAAAGATCATGACCATCGTTATGTTTGGACGAAAAAGGGGGAGGCTTGCAAGCCAAAGAACACCATCCCAACCGTGAAGCATGGGGATGGCAATATCATGTTGTGGGGGTGCTTTGCTGCAGGAGGGACTGGTGCACTTCACAAAATAGATGGCATCATGAGGAGAGAAAATTATGTGGATATATTGAAGCAACATCTCAAGACATCAGTCAGGAAGTTAAAGCTTGGGCACAAATGGGTCTTCCAAGTGAACAGTGACCCCAAGCATACTTCCAAAGTTGTGGCGAAAATGCCCTAAGGACAACAAAGTCATGGTATTCGAGTGGCCATCACAAAGCCCGGACCTCAATGCACTAGAAAATTTGTGGACAGAACTTAAAAAGCGTGTGCGAGCGAGGAGGTCCACTAACCTGACTCAGTTACACCCGCTCTGTCAGGAGGAATAGGCCTAAATTCACCCAACTAATTGTTGGAAAATTGTGGAAGGCTACAAAAAACGTTTGACCCAAGTTAAACACTTTAAAGGCAATGCTACCAAATATTAATTGCGTTTTTGTAAACTTCTGACACACTGGGAATGTGATGAAATAAATAAAAGCTGAAATAAATAATTTTCTCTACTTTTAATCTGACATTGCACATTATTAAAATAAAGTGATGATCCTAACTGACCTAAGACAGGGACATTTTACTAGGATTAGATGTCAGGAATTTTGAAAAACGGGGTTTAAATGTATTTGGCTAAGGTGAATGTAAACTTCCGACTTCAACTGTAAGTGAGGCAACATGCCAGGAGGGTTAGACTGTAGAGGAAATATAAGAGAGGAAGCGTACCAAGAGGACTAGACTTTAGAATAAATACTGTGTACTGCCAGCGTGCCATGAAGACTAGACAGTAGGGGAAATAATCTGTAGAGCCAGCGTAGCAAGAGGACTAGACTTTTGAATAAATACTGTGTACTGCCAGCGTGCCAAGAGGACTAGACTGTAGGGGACATATAAGAGAGCCAGATGGTTATTGTGTGTCTAATGTATGTTTATGTCTATCTATACCATTACAGTACACGTAGTTCTGATACTGGTGCATATTCTCTCTATAGCTGAAAGAATCAGGACCTGACTGGGTGAGCAGAGCAGCCTCTAGCCCCTCCCTCCTTGGCATGGCCATACCCACAGTGTGGCCCCCAGAGGAATCCCCACAGAGGTACAGTGGGTATTTAAACCAGAGTAGAGAGGTAACCTGACCTATGTGGGTCTGTATTGCGCTGTATTAGGCCATACCTTCTACACATCAGGGGAATGAGGCTCTCTCCGGCTCCTGCTCTGGATCCAAGTCTGGCTGGTAGCCTGGTTCTTCTACATCTAGCTGTGGTGGCTGGTGGGCTTGCCTTGCTCACGTCTGCCTCTACCGCTGCCTCTGGGCTGGAGTCTGTCAGATGCAGGCTCCAAGGCACCCCTCGTCCTCCGGTGTTCTCCCAGGACGGGGACTTTGTCATCGGGGGTGTTTTCTCCATTCATTACTATATGCACACTGTGGATCACAGCTACACCAGCATGCCTGAGCCTCTGCAGTGCACAGGGAGGTCAGTGACCGCAAGAGGGAGCAGGGGACAGGACTGTGGCTGTGTGGATATCCAGTTAAATTGTGTTTTACAGACAGAGAGACAGTGTTTTAAAGACAGAGAGACAGCGTGTTTAAAGACAGATAAAGACAGATAAAGACAGATAAAGAATGTGTTTTAAGACAGATTAAGAGTGTGTTTAAAGACAGATAAAGACAGATAAAGACAGATAAAGAATGTGTTTTAAGACAGATTAACATTGTGTTTAAAGACAGATAAAACGTGTGTTTGTGTCTGAGAGAGTAGGTAAAGACTACTGTTACAAAGGATCACATTTTCAATTGCAGGCTATCCTACAATGTCCTCAATTACAGACAACAGAAGTGTAGGCATATAGACTGTATGTAACATAATACTAGATATTAGGCTGTTTGCCAAGGTGACATTCTATAGGCTAGTTTATGATTGTCCGGAGGTGCTCACTGACCCATCTTCTATTTACAGCATGGATTCCCGTGAGTTGCGCTTCTCGCGCGCCATGGTCTTCGCAGTTGAGGAGATAAACAACAGTTCGTACCTTCTACCGGGTGTCACGCTTGGTTATCAAGTGCACGACTCTTGCGCCTCGGTCCCTATGGCCGTGAAAGTTGCCTTCCAGCTGGCTAACGGCCTGGACCCAAAGTTTGATACCGGAGAACAGTGCTCGGGGTCGGCTACAGTGACAGCTATCGTGGGCGAGTCTGGCTCCACGCCTACCATCAGCATGTTGCGCATCACCGGCCCTTTCGGCATTCCTCAGGTAAACTCCAGTGGAAGAAATCATTCAGCTTATTTTTAATTTACCGTAGTCCTACTGTATATTCTCCTCTCTTTCAGGAATGAGTTCAACTTTTTACCGTATTCCAACTGTACATTCTCCTCTCTTTCAGGAATGAGTTCAACTTTTAAGTTATCGTATTCCAACTGTATTCTCCTCTCTTTCTGTAATATACATTTCCGTGTGAAATGATGTGGAGAAAGGCATTTGAACATCTGTAGGCATTAAAACATGATCTGAGGACTATCTGTCATAGGCTAAGTCATTCTGGCCTAATGAAAAACAATGAATTGGCTTATTATTATTAATGTCTCCCTAAAATCAAACTACATAGCTAAATAAAAAAGCAGGAAGTAGCCAATACATTAGAGTTGTTAGGCCGACATGATGTTCTTTCTCATGTTTTCGACTGTCTGTTTCTACCTAGGTGAGCCACTCTTCCACCTGTGCGTGTCTGAGTGATAAGAAACAGTATCCAACCTTCTTCAGAACCATCCCCAGTGACCAGTTCCAGGCTGCCGCTCTGGCCCACCTCATCAGGCACTTCGGCTGGACCTGGATTGGGGCGGTCCGTTCCGACTCTGACTACGGTAATAACGGGATGGCGGCTTTCCTACAGGCAGCACAAGAGGAAGGTATCTGTGTGGAATATTCTGAAGCCTTCTACCGTACCAACCCACTCAGCAGAGTGCAACGGGTGGCCAACGTGATCCGCAGGTGATCCATGATTACTTGTAAACTTTTCATTCACACAAATGCAAGACTATATTTCTATAAATTCTATTGTTATTAATTTCTCTCTTTTCCCAAAGCTGATCTGTGAGACCAACATCATTTGCATATCTTAAGCATTCCAAAAGTGTTGATTAATACTAATGTTCATGTTCACTTCACTGAGACAAACCAATGAACGACAAACATGACCAAGCATATTAAGCATATGATATAATCATGTTCCCCAGCTCCACAGCCCGGGTGGTGGTTGCATTCGTAGCCTCTGGGGACATGAGAATCTTGCTGGAGGAGATGGACCGCCTGCCCTCTCCTCCCCGCCAGTGGATCGGGAGTGAGTCCTGGGTCACTGACCCAGATATGCTGCGCTTCGGCCTGTGTGCCGGGGCCATCGGATTTGGCATCCAACGCTCTGTCATCCCCGGCCTCAGGGATTTCCTCTTGGACCTCTCCCCACAGAAGGTGTCCAACTCTCCCCTGCTCACAGAGTTCTGGGAGGGAGCCTTTGGCTGTCGGCTGGGGATAGGTATCTATCTAGCTATCTGTCTATATATCTATCTATCTATCCATCCATCTGTCTATCGATCTATCTATTTACATGTCTGTCTGTCTGTCTGTCTGTCTGTCTGTCTGTCTGTCTGTCTGTCTGTCTGTCTGTCTGTCTGTCTGTCTGTCTGTCTGTCTGTCTGTCTGTCTGTCTGTCTGTCTGTCTGTCTGTCTGTCTGTCTGTCGGTCGGTCGGTCGGTCGGTCGGTCGGTCGGTCGGTCGGTCGGTCGGTCGGTCTGTCTGTCTGTCTGTCGGTCTGTAGGGACCTCTACAGGTGTTGGGGTTGAGGAGAAGGTGTGTGACGGAAGTGAGGATATACAGCATCTACAGGCCCCCTACACAGATACATCCCAGCTGCGTGTCACTAACATGGTGTATAAAGCTGTTTACTCCATAGCACACGCCATCCACAGCATCGTTTGTGAAGAGAGAGAAAACTCCACTGTGAACTGTGACAAAAACCTCAATGTGAAGCCAACACAGGTGAATGACAAGTCTGTAGTATAATTTCCTGATAAATATGTTTATTTAGACTACATGTACTTTACAACTTCTTCTGAAGTAACACATCTGATAAATATGAGTTGAATTAATGTTCTATTTTTCTCTATCCCTCTCTACATCTCTCTTCCCTTCTCTCCATTTCTCTCTTTCCATCTTTCTTCCCCTTTCTCAATCTCTCATCTCTCTTCATCCATCTCTCTTCCCCTCACTCATCTCTCTCTCCCTTATCTCCATCTCTCTTCACCTCTCTCCTTCTCTCTCGTCCCCTCTCTCTCTCTCTCTCTCCCTTGCCCTTCTAACCCCCAGGTCCTGGAGAGATTGAGGACGATGAACTTCTCTCGTAACGGGTACCAGGTGTCTTTCGATGCCAACGGGGACCCAGTGGCCACCTATGAGCTGGTCAACTGGCAGATACGGGAGAGTGGGAAGATGGAGTTTGTGACAGTGGGGCGCTATGATGCGTCCATGCCTCCTGACCAGAGGTTTCACATGGAGAGGGAAATCACCTGGGTAAAGAACAGTACACAAGTACCTGTGTCAGTGTGCAGTGACAGCTGTCCCCCAGGCACTCGTAAGGCTGTACAGAAAGGAAAGCCTGTATGCTGTTATGACTGTATCCAATGTGCAGAGGGAGAAATAAGTAATAACACAGGTAGGACTATAGGAACAGTTGGCAAAAATGTGTAGTAATTTCTATCACGGTTTACTAAGTAGTGGTTTATTCATATTACCAGCACTACAAAGGTAGTGTCTGTCAATCATATTCCTGTTCTTATTATCTCATGTAAGCTGCACATTAATTCAACATTCTTCATTGTAAACTGACAAAGTGCAGCATTGTGGAACATGTATTTGTAAATAAATAAAATCTGAATCTATTATTATTAACATTTGATGTCTGTTGCATTGTCCTGGTCAGATTCCTCAGACTGTCTGATCTGTCCCGAGGAGTACTGGCCCAACGCTGAGAGAGACCGCTGTGTACTTAAGCCTGTGGAGTTCCTGTCCTTCCACGAGGTCCTCGGAATCATCCTGACCGCCTGCTCTGTGGGCGGTGCTTGTCTGGCCATCGCCACGGCAACTGTCTTCTACCGCCACCGAACTTCGGCCATCGTCAGGGCCAACAACTCTGAGCTGAGCTTCCTGCTGCTCTTCTCCTTAGCTATGTGTTTTCTGTGTTCTCTTACTTTCATTGGCCGGCCCTCTGAGTGGTCCTGTATGCTGCGTCACACAGCGTTTGGGATCACCTTCGTCCTCTGCATCTCTTGTGTTCTGGGGAAAACTATAGTGGTGTTGATGGCCTTCAGGGCTACACTTCCAGCCAGTAATGTCATGAAATGGTTTGGTCCTCCACAGCAGAGATTGACTGTAGTGTCCTTCACGTTTGTCCAGGCTTTGATATGCACTCTATGGTTGGTCCTGTCCCCTCCCTTCCCCATTAAAAACCTCACTACCTACAAGGAAAAGATCATTCTAGAGTGTGATGTGGGTTCAGCTATTGGTTTCTGGGCTGTGTTGGGCTATATAGGACTCCTGTCTCTCTTGTGCTTTGTGCTGGCTTTTCTGGCTCGGAAGCTGCCTGATAACTTCAATGAGGCCAAATTCATCACCTTCAGCATGCTCATATTCTGTGCAGTCTGGATCACCTTTATCCCAGCTTATGTCAGCTCTCCTGGGAAGTTCACTGTAGCTGTGGAGATCTTTGCCATCATCACCTCTAGCTTTGGGTTGTTCTTTCTGTTATTTGTTCCTAAATGCTTCATTATTCTGTTCAGGCCGGAGAAGAACACCAAGAAACACCTTATGGAGAAGACATCCAATGATATACGTTATTAAGAAATGATTGAGTGGAAAAACATTGTAACGTTCAGTTATATGGTTTATTATACAGTTAGGTAGGACTACTCTGACAGAGATGACCAACAATTTAGCAGCTAATCATTGGTAACATTGAAACTAGGAACATGACACAGGTTCACTTTTGATATTCCAATGTTATGAGAGATTGTTCAAATCTAGAGTGTTAAAATGATATTACTAATGCCCTAGATAATAGAAAGTACTGTTCCGCCTTGTTCATAGATTTATCTAAAGCTTTATACACTGTAGACCATGCAATACTTTTGGGTAAGCTGTCGTTAACAGGACTGGGATTGGATGCATGTCGTTGGTTTCATGACTATCTAAACGATTGAAGTCAGGCTGTTAGAGTCGACGGCATCCAGTCATAGCCATTGGAGTTGGTTAAAGGCGTCCCACAAAGTTCTATACTTGGTCCATTACAGTTCACTCTCTACATAAACAATATCGTGATGAGATAAGAAAGTGTCAAATTCGTTTATATGCTGAGGACACTGTCATGTACTCTATCGCTTCAACGGCTAACCAGGCATTATCACAATTGGAGACAGATTTTAAGATATTACAAGGTTCTTTTATACTAGCTGAAACTTGTTTTAAATGCAAAAAAAAACACATTTTATGATTGTAATAGGTTCAAAAAGTTGGTTGAAAATACACTTGCACTTACGAGCTTAGATGGTTCTCAAATTAATCAGGTCTCTGCATATAAATACTTAGGGATATGGTTGGATGATAAACTGTCTTTTAAAAGGCATATTAACAAACTTTGTAAACGGCTAAAAATCAAGCTAGAATTCCTCTATAGAAACAGGACATGCTTGTCCTCTACAAATAGAAGACATAATATGCAAACTTTTTTTATGTCTGTTATAGATTATGGGGAGATTATTTACATGCATGCTACGGCATCAACACTTAAATTGCTGGATGCTACTTATCATTGCGCACTTAGATTTATTACGGGTGCTAGCTAAAGAACTCACCACTGTGTTTTATATCATAATGTGGGTTGGACTTCGCTGTCCGTGAGACGAGAACAACATGCTCTCGTGTTTGTCTATAAAGCACTTCTGAATAAACTACCTTCTTATTTATCATCACTCATCAATATTATAATTATAATTCCTAAAACCAGGTCTCAACATGGATTACACTTGAGGCCCATGCGATTTCCATAGAGTTGGGTATGGCTACTTTTCCTGTTACGCTCCTTGCCTATGGAATAGCCTGCAGACTAAACTTAAACTTGAGACTCTTGTCCCCCTTGCCCATTTTAAATATTTATTGGAGCATTTTATTTTTGTATTGCTTGTTACTGTTTCTGGTAATGCAAGTTATTGTGCTGTTAGGGGAATAACCTGTGTAAATTAAATCTGTTGCTGTATTTTTTTTTGTGTTATCTGTGATCGTTTTGTTTGTCTTGTTTAATTTTTAATCATTGTACATGAACTGTATGTGTAAACATGTATACGCAGGGCCCAGCTGTAACAAATACCTTGTGTTCTGTGTTCCTGTGTTCCTGTGTTCCTTGTTGAAATAAAGGTATAAAAAATGTAAAATAAAATCTCATTTGACCTACAGAGTGGAACCACTTCCATGTTGTTGGAGAAAAGCTTTATTCTTATATTAATTGATATAACATTGAAGTGCATGTGTTCAATTCATACTGTAATTCATCATATTATGTATTATTATAATATAATAAACATTTTCATATACAGTTGAAGTCGGAAGTTTACAAACACTTAGGTTGGAGTCATTAACTTTTTATGGCTGCAGGGGCAGTATTGAGTAGCTCTGATTAAAGGTGCCCATTTCAAACGGCCTCGTACTCAATTCTTGCTCGTACAATATGCATATTATTATTACTATTGGATAGAAAACACTCTCTAGTTTCTAAAACTGTTTGAATTATATCTGTGAGTCAAACAGACCTCATTTGGCACAAACTTCCTGACCAGGAAGTGGAAAGTCTGAAATCGATGCTCTGTTCTACTTCCTGCCTATACATGGGCATGATACGTAAGAGTATACGTGCACTTCATAGACCTTCCCCTGGATGTCAAGAGGCTGTGAGAGAAGAAATTTCGTGTTTATCTTGGTCTGAATTGGAATACAAGCTCTTTGTATGACGTGCCCCTCATTTCCGGTACTCTTGGGAGCGCAAGGTGGACAGTGGGATTGCCTTCTGTTTAGCTGCCGTTATGGACGACTACTATCTCCGGCTCTGATTTTATTTGATACATGTGACCATATCATCATAAAGTATGTTTTTCCAATATAGTTTAATCAGATTATTGAAATTTTTTCGGGAGTTTTGCCGTGTTCCGTTCTCTGACTTTGTTGACGATGGAGAGATCCGTGCCACTTGGCTAGTGCGCGTGCTAAATGAAGAGGGAAAGTTTCCGTTCTAAATCCAAACAACGACTGTTCTGGACAAATGACACCTTGTCCAACATTCTGATGGAAAATCAGCAAAAGTAAGAAACATTTTATGATGCTATTTCATATATCTGTTGTAGTCGTCGGCGCCCAAGTGTTTTTGGCTATTGTGCTAAGCTAATATAACGGTACATTTTTTTTCGCTGTAAAACACTTAATAAATCGGAAATATTGGCTGGAATCACAGGATGCCTGTCTTTCATTTGCTGTACACTATGTATTTTTCAGAAATGTTTTATGATGAGTAATTAGGTATTTGACGTTGGTGTCTAAGTTTAATGGCTGCTTTCGGTGCAATTTCTGATTGTAGCTGCAATGTAAACTATGATTTATGCCTGAAATATGCACATTTTTCTAACAAAACATATGCTATACAATAAATATGTTATCAGACTGTCATCTGATGAAGTTGTTTCTTGGTTAGTGGCTATTTATATCTTTATTTGGTCGAATTTGTGATAGCTACTGATGAAGTAAAAAACTGGTGGAGTAAAAAAAGTGGTGTCTTTTGCTAACGTGGTTATCTTATAGATTTACATATTGTGTCTTCCCTGTAAAACATTTTAAAAATCGGACATGTTGGCTGAATTCACAAGATTTCATATGCTGTATTGGACTTGTTAATGTGTTAAAGTTAAATATTAAAAAATATATATATTTTGAATTTCGCGCCCTGCACTTGAGCTGGCTGTTGTCATAAGTGTACCAACGTCAGGCTTGCAGACATAAGAAGTTAAAACTAGTTTTTCAACAACTCCACACATTTCTTGTTAACAAATTATAGTTTTGGCAAGTCTGTTAGGACATCTACTTTGAGCGCTCTCCACCGCATCACAAGGGTTCCATAGAAGGCCTTGCTGGAAGAAGCTGCGGGAGTACATGCTGAGAAGGTGCAAGATGTGTTCCGCTGGTCGAACCACCCATTCGACCTCGAAAGCTGCTCACCGTCAATTGAGGCAGATGCCTGTGAAATTGTCATGGACTGCCAAACTACCTCCTATCTTTCTCCTGGTTCTCTGTCAAAGGAAGCGGTGTCAGCAGTCCTGAGGTCGCAAGAGGAGGCTGGTCTACAGAACTGTGCGCTGCTACTGCCTCAGCTCACTCAGTCACTGGTGCCATCTGAGATGTCAGATGTGAGAGTGCTGTCCCGTGACGACCTGATATCAAAGCAGCGCCAGGATGATGCACTCGCCAGAGTTGTATTCTACGTGGACAGGGGCCGTAGACCTTCTAGGAGGGAACGTGGCCATGAACCAATCGAGGCTCTGCGGATTCTGAAGACCTGGGAGAAGCTCACTCTGAAAATGGGTGTACTATATCGCGTTACCAAATGTTTGCTGTCAAAGAGGAAGACGTACCAGTATGTAGTACCCATCTCAATGAGGGCGACAGTTTTGAAGGGTGTCCACGATGAAGCCGGTCATCAGGGGCAACAGCGGACGTTGTACTTGACGAGACAGAGGTTCTTCTGGCATGGTCTGGAGTCGGATGTGAGAGAGTATGTCAAGACCTGCAAGAGGTGTGTGTTCAGTAAGGCCCCCGAGCCAGAGGCCAGAGCTCCACTGGAGAACATCATCACGACTGAGCCCCTCGAGTTGGTGTGTGTGGAGTTCTGGTCTGCTGAAGACTCCAACAACAAGTCCTTGGATGTTCTGGTCGTCACTGATCATTTTACTAAGATGGCCCATGCCTTCTTGTGTCCGAACCAATCAGCTAAAGCAGTGGCCCTTCAGCTGTGGAACAACATCTTCTGTGTGTATGGTTTTCCTCGTCGTATCCACTCCGACCAAGGGGCCAACTTTGAAAGTAAATTGATTGCTGAGTTGTTGAGTGCTGCAGGAGTCCAGAAGTCGCACACAACTCCCTACCATCCGATGGGGAACGGGGGAGTCGAAAGGTTCAATAGAACTCTGGGAAACATGGTCAGGGCTTTACCTACGAGAGCGAAGCACAGGTGGCCCCAGAAGCTGAAGTCGTTGACCTTCGCCTACAACTGTACAGTCCATGAAACCACGGGCCACGCCCCTTTCCAGTTGATGTTTGGGAGAACCCCACGTCTGCCTGTCGACATGATGTTTGGTACGGTGCTACAAGACTCAAATGTTGTAGACTATGATGAGTACGTCAAGTCACTGACGAGAGACCTGAGGGAGGCCATGGAGACTGTACAGTTGTCGGCAACCAAACAGCTGAAGAGGCATGCGGGCCTCTACAACAGGAAGATCAGAGGAGCTCCAGTGGAGGTCGGTGATCGGGTGCTGCTGGCGAATAAGGGTGAACGTGGAAAGAGGAAGCTGGCGGATCGCTGGGAGAACAACCTCTATATTGTTACGGAGAAGAATAGTGACATCCACATCTTTAAGATACAGAATATGTCGACTGGCCAGGGGAAACGGTCCACCGTAATCTGATAATGCCTGTAAACTTTTTGCCTCTCCCTGACACTGCCTTAGAGACACCTAATACGGGAGACCGTGAGGATCCGAGTGAGGTGATGGAGGACTCATCCATGAATGATATACCAGAAATGGACATCGGTGAGAGGACTAGTGTGTGGGTATCAGAACAGACCTCGGAGGAAACACAGTCGGAGCCCTCTGAAAAAGAGACCCTAGATGTGCTGGAAGATGGGCCACTGGCGAGGGACCCTCAGAACCTGGCACATTCTGAGGGTGCCATTGGTGGCACAAGCATGTCAGAGGTAAACTTTGGAGAAGAAATGTCTGAACCCTCTGAGGAAGAAAGACATTCTGAAGATGCCACTGGTGGCACAAGTTTCAGCAACAGTCACAGAACCATTGACCTTGACTACCCATCGACTGTGGACAGTGACCCACCAATGGTGGTTGTAGTTGAACAGGTTAACCTGTTAGGCGGGCTCTCCCGACGTCGGTACAAATATGACAACATCCAGCTCATGTGCAGGGCGCGAAATTCAAAAGCTATTTTTTAAAAATATTTAACTTTCACACATTAACAAGTCCAATACAGCATTTGAAAGATAAACATCTTGTGAATCCAGCCAACATGTCCGATTTTTTAAATGTTTTACAGAGAAAACACCACATGTATTTATGTTAGCTCACCACCAAATACAAAAGTGGACAGACACGTATGATTATGATTATGATGTATGAATTATGATTCAAGTAGCATGCACAAGCCAACCTAAATAACCTAAAACCAACCTAAAGAACCTAGAAAAAACTACCTCAGATGACAGTCCTATAACATGTTACACAATAAATCTATGTTTTGTTCATTAAATGTGCATATTTTAGCTATAAATCAGTTTTACATTACTGCTCCCATCATTGCTACAGCATAGCTACAGTCTGAAATCAGACGGGAGTAGCCAGAGAAAATACAGACACCAACGTCAACTACTAATTACACCTCATAAAACATTTCAGAAAAACATATGGTGGATAGCTAATGAAAGACAAATATCGTGTGAATAGAGCCAATATTTCCGATTTTTGAAGTGTTTTACAGCGAAAACACAATATATCGTTACATTAGCTTACAACATTAGCTAGCATACGGCAGCATTGATTCTAGTCAAGCGCTAGCATAGCACAGTTCGACAGATATATGAAAAAGCATCCCAAATTGGGTTCTTATCTTTGTTGATCTTCCATCAGAATGTTGTAACGGGGTCCATTGTCCAGTAAAGTCTTTAGTTGGGTTCCAGAACGAAATATTTCTCTCTTTGGTTAGCAAGCACAATGGCCGTGCGGCGCTAATCTGTCTTTCTTCAAAAAATTCTTCCGTCGCATGACATCTAAAGTCCAGAATAAATTGCAATAATATAATTAAAGTATATTGAAAAAACATACTTTAGGATGATTTTGTGACATGTATCAAATAATATCGTAGGCAGAGGTCATATTCACCTTTAACGAGCGGATTCCAGGAGCCGAGTCCAGATTCTGCCTCGCGCCCGGAAAAAAAACTAAACTGCGCAGGTCTCACAAGAAGATGTGGTATTCAGTCCATGGAAGAGATATTCGACTCCTTTCAACTCTCACTTCCGCATTACACCCAGATGAAGGCGTATGACGTGTTTCTACGGTCCTAAGTGTCATGACCTTGTATAGACAAGGTCTTAAAGAGACACATCGCATTTTGGAAATCTCAATTCGGCTGGGAAAATGGCTGTAAAAATAGTTCTGTTCCACTTAGAGAAATAATTCAAACGTTTTTAGAAACTATAGACTGTTATCTATCCAATAGTAGTAAATATATGCATATTGTAAAATCAAAAATTTCTTAAGAGGCCGTTTGAAAATGTGCACATATTTTCCAGTTTTTTCAATATTCACCCTGCAGCCTGAAGAAGTTAATTTAAACGTAATGATAACTCTGTTAGGACTGTCAGGTCAGGGGCTGGTCGAGTTAGGAAACGCCCAGTGAGACTCATTGAGACTATGCAGACACAGAGGGTTTTTCATACAGAATTCATTAGAGTACCTGTGTGGGTGTAGGATTAGAATCCAAGTCTGTAGCCACATTTCTTTTTTTTTTACTTTTAACTTTCAAGAGACCCTATAGAGGTAATGGGTCAGGGGTCATGTAGGTCAAGGTTTTTCTGTCTGAGGTTCTTATTGTCACTGAGTGTACTGAACATGTAACAGGCATGTTTTCCTACGGGGTCTTTGAATTCCCCTAATTCTCTTTTAGAGAATAGTCTTTGCACTGGAATATTTGGTGACATATGTATTGCAAGGTATTGCATACCTCATTTTGTTTCTTTGTAGTATGCAAGTGTAATTCAGCAGGGGAGAATGTAACAGGGTTGGTTATGTTTCCTCTTGCCTCTAAAGAAATGTATATTTGATGTTCAAGCATTCTTATTGGTAAGTTCAACTCTGATGACAATAAGGGGTGTTGTGATTGGCCCCGCTTGCAGATAGGGGGAGATCGCGAACGTCAGGTCTTCCCAGTATGAAAATGTGATGCAAGGGGTAGGTCACCTTCTGAATACTGTTTTCTATTTTCTATTTTACAATATGTACAAGTTTGCTGTACGTTACTGATTTTATACATGTGTGGGTATTTGGTACCTGTTAGGGATTGAGGGGCTTTCTGGGATGTGCTTTGGCATATGATTGCTGTAAATAATTGTGTTAGCTAGCATACACCGATGTCATGGTCACATAAGCCACGGCTAACACAGTTGTCTTCATGCTACAGATTTTGCCATCGACAGCCATCAACACTGCTAAGCCCTGCACAACTAACGTGCTGTTTCCCATTTAACCCAACATAGAAACACATAACATAGAATGCCCACCCCAACTCACGCCCTGACCAACTAAACACATACAAAAACAACAGAAAACAGGTCAGGAACGTGACAGAACCCCCCCCCCCCCCCCCCTAAAACTCAAGGGGAGGGTCTGGGTGGGCATCTGTCCGCGGTGGCGGCTCCGGCGCAGGACGAGGACACCACTCCACCGTAGTCTTTGCCCCCCTCCAAGGAGACGTACTGGAGGCCAGATATGTAGAGCCGGCTTTATGGCACTTGGCTCAATGCTCAGTCTAACCCGGCCAGTGCGGGGAGGTGGAATAACCCGCACCGGCTTCCAGCCTCGCTTACGTGCTGCCTCCTCATACCACCGCTCCTGGGCTTTAGCTGCCTCCTTCTCCTCCCGAGAGCGGCGATTCACTCCAACCTTAGCCCAGGGTCCTTTTCCCTCCAAAATTTCCTCCCATGTCCAGGAGTCCTGTGTAATGGGCCGCTGCTGTCGCTGCTGCCCGTTACCCCGCTGCTTGATCCTTTGTTGGTGGGTGATTCTGTAACGGCTGTCGAAGTCGTTCTCCTCCTCAGACGAGGAGGAGCATGGATCGGACCAACACGCAGCGAGGTATGTAGACATAATGAATTTAATTATAATAACCAATACGAAAATACAAGACAAACTACAAAACAACAAACGACGTCAACAGACCTGAACATGCGAACTAACATAAAACGAAGAACGCACAAACAGACTAAACAAAACGAAACAATACCGTGTGGTGCACAAACACAAACACAGCGACAATCACCCACCAACAAACAGTGAGAACAGCCTACCTTAATATGGTTCTCAATCAGAGGACACGTCAAACACCTGCCTCTAATTGAGAACCATATCAGGCAACACACTTAACCCAACATAGAAACACATAACATAGAATGCCCACCCCAACTCACGCCCTGACCAACTAAACACATACAAAAACAACAGAAAACAGGTCAGGAACGTGACAGCAGGAATGGACCAAAATTCACCCAACTAATTGTGGGAAGAATGTGGAAGGCTACCCAATACGTTTGACGCAAGTTAAACAATTTAAATACAATGCTACCAAATACTAATTGAGTGTATGTAAACGTCTAACCCACTGGGAATGTGATGAAAGAAATAAAAGCTCAAATAAATAATTTTCTCTTCTATTATTCTGACTTTTCACATTTTAAAATAAATTGGTGATCCTAACTGACCTAAGAAAGGAAACTTTTACTTTGATTAAATGTCAGGGATTTTTTTAAACTGAGTTTAAATGTATTTGGCAAAGGTGAATGTTAACTTCCGACTTCAAATGTGAGTCAACGTGCCAAGAGGACTAGACAGTAAGGGAATTACTGTTATTGTATGTCTAATGTATGTTTATGTCTATCTATACCATTACAGTCAACATAGTTCTGATGCTGGTGCATACACTCTCTATATCTGAAAGAATCAGGACCTGACTGGGTGAGCAGAGCAGCCTCTAACCCCTCCCTCCTTGGCATGGCCAAACCCACCCAGACGAATCCCCACAGAGGTACGCTGGGTATTTAAGCCAGAGTAGAGAGGTAACCTGACCTATGTGGGTCTGTGTGGCGCTGTATTACCCCATACCTTCTACACATCAGGGGAATGAGGCTCTCTCCGGCTCCTGCTCTGGATCCAAGTCTGGCTGGTAGTCTGGTTCTACTACATCTAGCTGTGGTGGCTGGTGGGCTTGCCTTGCTCTCATCTGCCTCTACCTCTACTTCTGCCTCTGGGCTGGAGTCTGTCAGATGCAGGCTCCAAGGCACCCCTCCTCCTCCGGTGTTCTCCCAGGACGGGGACTTTGTCATCGGGGGTGTTTTCTCCATTCATTACTATATTAACACGTTGGATCACAGCTACACCAGCATGCCTGAGCCTCTGCAGTGCACAGGGAGGTCAGTGACCGCAAGAGGTAGCAGGGGACAGGACTGTGGCTGTGTGGGTAGACAGATAAATTGTGTTTTAAAGATACAGAGACAGTGTTTTAAAGACAGATAAACAGTGTTTTTAAAGACAGATTAACATTGTGTTTAAAGACAGATAAAACGTGTGTTTGTGTCTGAGAGAGTAGGTAAAGACTACTGTTACAAAGGATCACATTTTCAATTGCAGGCTATCCTACAATGTCCTCAGTTACAGACAACAGAAGTGTAGGCATATAGACTGTATGGAACATAATACTAGATATTAGGCTGTTTGCCATGGTAACATTCTATAGGCTAGTTTATGATTGTCCGGAGGTGCTCACTGACCCATCTCCTATTTACAGAATGGATTCCCGTGAGTTGCGCTTCTCGCGCGCCATGGTCTTCGCAGTTGAGGAGATAAACAACAGTTCGTACCTTCTACCGGGTGTCACGCTTGGTTATCAAGTGCACGACTCCTGCTCCTCGGTCCCTATGGCCGTGAAAGTGGCCTTCCAGCTGGCTAACGGCCTGGACCCCATGTTTGATACTGGAGAACAGTGCTCTGGGTCGGCTACAGTGACAGCTATCGTTGGTGAGTCTGCCTCCACGCCTACCATCAGAATGTTGCGCATCATCGGCCCTTTCGGCATTCCTCAGGTAAACTCCTGTGGAAGAAATCATTCAGCTTATGTAAACTTACCGTATTCCTACTGTATATTCTCCTCTCTTTCAGGAATGAGTTCAACTTTTAATTTACTGTATTCCTACTGTATATTCTCCTCTCTTTCAGGAATGAGTTAAACTTGTAATTTACCGTATTCCAACTGTATTCTCCTCTCTTTCAGGAATATACATTTCTGTGTGAAATTATGTGGAGAAAGGCTTTTGAACAAAGACTGATGGCTATGATTCTGGAGAACCTCTATAGGCATTTGAACATAGACTGAGGCCTATGAGTCTGGAGAACTTGCATAGGCATTTGAACAAAGACTGATGACTATGAGTCTGGAGAACTTCTATAGGCATTTGAACATAGACTGAGAACTATGAGTCTGGAGAACTTCCATAGGCATTTGAACTTAGACTGAGGACTTTCTGTCATAGGCTAGGTTGTTATGGGAGACCAGGGATTGGTGTCACACTTTTGTGTATCCTTTTCAATCTGGCCTAATGAAAAACAATGAGTTGGCTTATTATTATTAATGTCTCCCTAACATCAAACTACATAGCTAAATAAAAAAAGCAGGAAGAAGCCAATAACTGAGACTCGTTTGGCCGTTATTATGTTCTTTCTCATGTTTTCGACTGTCTGTTTCTACCTAGGTGAGCCACTTTTCCACCTGTGCGTGTCTGAGTGATAAGAAACAGTATCCAACCTTCTTCAGAACCATCCCCAGTGACCAGTTCCAGGCTGCCGCTCTGGCCCACCTCATCAGGCACTTCGGCTGGACCTGGATTGGGGCGGTCCGTTCCGACTCTGACTACGGTAATAACGGGATGGCGGCTTTCCTACAGGCAGCACAAGAGGAAGGCATCTGTGTGGAATATTCTGAAGCCTTCTCCCGTACCAACCCACTCAGCAGAGTGCAACGGGTGGCCGACGTGATCCGCAGGTGATCCATGATTACTTGTGAACTTTTCATTCATGCAAATGCAAATGTTATTCATTTCTCTCTTTTCCCAAAGCTGATCTGTGAGACCAACATGATTTTCATGTCTTAAACATGTCAAAGTGTTGATTAATACCAATGTTCATGTTCACTTCACTGAGGCATTCCAATGAATGACAAAAATGACCAGAATATTAAGCAAATTATATAATCATGTTCCCCAGCTCCACAGCCCGGGTGGTGGTTGCATTCGTATCCTCTGGGGACATGAGAATCCTGCTGGAGGAGATGGACCGCCTGCCCCCTCCTCCCCGCCAGTGGATCGGGAGCGAGACGTGGGTCACTGACCCAGATATGCTGCGCTTCGGCCTGTGTGCCGGGGCCATCGGATTTGGCATCCAACGCTCTGTCATCCCCGGCCTCAGGGACTTCCTCCTGGACCTCTCCCCACAGAAGGTGTCCAACTCTCCCCTGCTCACTGAGTTCTGGGAGGGAGCCTTTGGCTGTCGGCTGGGGATAGGTATCTATTTATTTATCTATCTATCCATCCATCATCCGCCCATCCATCCATTTGTCTATCTATCTATCTATCTATCTATCTATCTATCTATCTATCTATCTATTTACAAGTCTGTCTGTCTGTCTGTCTGTCTGTCTGTCTGTCTGTCTGTCTTTAGGGACCTCTACAGGTGTTGGGGTTGAAGAGAAGGTGTGTGACGGCAGTGAGGATATACAGCAGCTACAGACCCCCTACACAGATACATCCCAGCTGCGCGTCACTAACATGGTGTATAAAGCTGTTTACGCCATAGCACACGCCATCCACAGCATCGTTTGTGAAGAGAGAGAAAACTCCAGTGTGAACTGTGACAAAAACCTCAATGTGAAGCCAACACAGGTGAATGACAAGTCTGTAGTATAATTTCCTGATAAATATGTTTATTTAGACTACATGTACGAAGGCCTACGATTTCTCATTATACTTTCCAACTTGTTCTGATGTAACACATCTGATAAATATGAGTTGAATTAATGTTCTATTTCACTCTCTCCCTCTCTCCGTCTCTTTTCCCTTCTCTCCATTCCTCTATTTCAATCTTTCTTCCCCTTTCTCCATCTCTCCTCTCTCTCTTAACTTCTCTGCGCTACGGATCCCTTTTACGGGATCACTTTCCTAAACAACCGCTAGAATTGCAGGGCGCCAAATGCATAAATATTACAAAAAATATTCATAATCATGCAATCACAAGTGAAATATACCAAAACACAGTTTAGCTTGTTGTTAATCCACCTATCGTGTCAGATTTTGAAAATATATTTTACAGCAAAAGAAATCCAAGCTTTTGTGAGTGTAGCTTTCAATGCTACAACAGCTAGCCCCAAATTAGCATGGTCACGAAAGTCAGAAAAGCAGTCAAATTAATCGCTTACCTTAGATAATCTTCGGATATTTCCACTCACGAGACTCCCAGTTACACAATAAATATTATTTTGGTTCAATAAATATTAGTTTTATCACAAAAAAACGCAGTTTGGGTTGCGCGTTTTGTTGAGGAAACTACAGCCTCGTTCCGGTCCTGAAAGAAAGATGAAAATTTCCATACGTATCAGATTAAAAAATATTACAAAAAATATTTATAATCATGCAATCACAAGTGAAATATACCAAAACACAGCTTAGCTTGTTGTTAACCTGTCTGACTCCGGGGTTCCGCTAGCGGAACTCCTCCCACATTCCACTGAAAAGGCAGAGCGCGAAATTCAAAAAATGTTTTTTTGAAATATTTAACTTTCACACATTAACAAGTTCAATACAGCAAATGAAAGATACACATCTTGTGAATCCAGTCAACATGTCCGATTTTTTAAATGTTTTACAGCGAAAACAGCACGTATATTTATGTTAGCTCACCACCAAATACAAAGAAGGACAGACATTTTTCACAGCACAGGTAGCATGCACAAAGCCAACCTAACTAACCAAGAACCAACCAAACTAACCAAGAAACAACTTAACCTGTTGGGGATGGGGGCGCTGTTTAGACTATTTATGCTAATGTGGCTAATTTTTTAAACGGCTTCCCACAAAATCCTTGATCGTACAATATGCATATTATTATTATTATTGGATAGAAAACAGTCTATAGTTTCTATAGGAGTTGAAATTTTGTCTCTAAGTGGAACAGAGCCCATTCTACAGCAATTTCCCTGACATGGAGTCAGATTTGAGAAACGTTGGCCACTTTTCTGAAGTCATTTAAACGGGCACTGTCGTTGCTATGACTATACGGACACTTCTTACGTCTTCCCCTGGATGCCTTTACGTGATGACGATTCCAACGGGCTCGATTGCTCGTTCACAGGCCCTACAAATGAAAAAAACCTTTAGCTAGCAAGTCTTTTCTTGCTGCGTAACGCGCGTGGAAGACACCGACCCTCTCCTGTTCCAAGCGTTAGTTTAGCCTGTTATATTTCTCCGGTCATCTTTTCACTCGTTATAGGAGTTACAAACATCACAAAGTAGTTAATTTAAAGCGTTTTATAGCAATTTATATCCGTTTAGTGCGATTTTGGGACATTTATTTTTGCAACGATGTGAAAAGTTGGGAACGCTTTTCAGTTCATCCCGAACGTAGTTGACATTTCCACATGGCAAGAGGACAGCTTTCCACCAAAAGACGATTTCTCCCAAGAAAGGATCCTTTGCCCAAGATACTGATGGAAGAACAGCTCAAGGTAGGACATTTTTATTATGATAAATCGTGTTTCTGTCGAAACATTTTAGTGGCTTAGGACGCCATGTTTTTTGACGTAGCTTCGCTTGGCGCAAACTGTATTGAAAAGTAAGGATAAATTAAAAAATGTAATAACGCAATTGTATTAAGAATTAAATTGTCTATCAATCCCTGTCCACCCTATATTTTTTAGTCACGTTTATGAGTATTTATGTATAAGAGTAGATCACTGTCTAAGTGGCGCAAGGACGTTTTCTTTACCAGCTTGTCTACATTTCACATTGTCTAACCATGATTTTGGTGGCTAAATATAAACATTTTCGATCAAACTGTATATGCATGTTGTAATGTGATGTTACAGGAGTGTCATCGGAAGAATTCTGAGAAGGTTAGTGAAAAAATTAATATCTTTTGGCGATGTTGACTTTTATCGCTCACTTTGGCTAGAATCAATGCTGGGCTGCTAATTGCTATGTGCTAAGCTAATATAACGATTTATTGTGTTTTCGCTGTAAGACACTTAGAAAATCTGAAATATTGTCTGTATTCACAGGATCTGTGTCTTTCGATTCGTGTATGCTGTGTATTTTTACGAAATGTTTGATGATTAGTAGTTAGGTAAACACGTTGCTCATTGTAATTATTCTAGTCCATTTGTGATGGTGGGTGCAATTGTAAACTATGCCATATACCTGAAATATGCACTTTTTTCTAACAAAACCTATCCCATACCATAAATATGTTATCAGACTGTCATCTAATGAGTTTTTTTGTTGGTTAGGGGCTATAAATATCTTAGTTTAGCCGAATTGGTGATGGCTACTGGTGTTGGTGGACAAATAAAAGATGGTGGATTATGCTAATGTGTTTTTAGGTAATAGATGTACATCTTTACATATTGTGTCTTCCCTGTAAAACATTTTAAAAATCGGAAATGTTGACTGGATTCATAAGATCTGTGTCTTTCATTAGCTGTATTGGACTTTAATGTGTGAAAGTTAAATATTTTAAAAAAATATTTTTTTTGAATTTCGCGGCACTGGTTTTTCAGTGGGGGGGGGGGGGGTGTGCCGCTAGCGCCACGCTGATCCTAGACAGGTTAATCAGATGACAGTCTTATAACATTTTACACAATAAATCTATGTTTTGTTCGAAAAATGTGCATATTTGAGGTATAAATCAGTTTTACATTGCAGCTACCATCAGAGCTACCGTCAAAAATAGCACCGATGCAGCCAGAGCAATTATAGAGATCAACATGTATTACCTAATTACTCATCATAAAACATTTCTTAAAAAAACACAGCGTACAGTAATTGAAAGACACAGATCTTGTAAATCCAGACAATATTTCCGATTGTCTAAGTGTTTTACAGCGAAAACATAATATAGCATTATATTCGCTTACTACAATAGCCTACCACACGACCGCATTCATTCATCAAGGCACGTTAGCGATAGCAATAGGCACGTTAGCATTAGCGAATAAACCAGCAAAAGATATTAAATTTCACTAACCTTCATAAACCTTCCTCAGATGACAGTCCTATAACATCAGGTTATACATACACTTATGTTTTGTTCGAAAATGTGCATATTTAGAGCTGAAATCCGTGGATATACAACGTGCATAACGTAGCATAACGTGCTAACGTAGCATCTTTTCCCCAGAATGTGCGGATATTTCTATTAGACTCTCACCTATTTTGACCAAATAGCTATTCATAAACATTACAAAAAAATACATGTTGTATAGGAAACGATAGATCCATTAGTTCTTAATGCAATCGCAGTGTTAGAATTCTAAAAATATCTTCATTACGACATAAGACTTAGTTATGGTAAGGGAATAACCAAAACCTGAGCGCAAAGCTACTAGTACACAGTTCGACAGATATATGAAATAGCATCACAAAATGGTTCCTACTTTTGCTGATCTTCTATCAGAATGTTGTACCTTTGGTCCTTTGTCCAGAAGCGTCTTTGTTTGGATTCAGAACGTTATTTTTCCCTCTTGAATTAGCAAGCACACTGGCCATGCGGCGCTAAGCTCTCCAACGTCAACAAAGTCAAACAACGCAACACAACTAACGTCCCGAATAAATTTCAATAATCTAATGAAACTATATTGAAAAAACATACTTTAGGATGATATTGTAACATGTATCAAATAAAATCAAAGCCGGAGATCATATTCGCCCATAACGACTGGTTTCCAGTAGGCAATAACAGGTCCCAACACGTGCCTTGCAGAAAACAGAAAATGGGGGACACGTTGTTCCAAGAGGGATTATTCAATGTCAGACAGAGATAATCAACTCCTTTTTCCTCTCACTTCCTCTTGACATCCGGGTGAAGGTGTGTGACGTGCCGGTATAGCCATACCTATCATGCCCATTTATAGGCAGTCACTTGAACAGAACATAGATTTCAGACTTCCCACTTCCTGGTCACAAAGTGTGCTGCCAAATGAGTTCTGAGTTGAGGCTGTGTTTTTCTGGATGAAACGCGCCAAATAAATTTATATTTTGGAAATATATCAGCGGAATTAACCGAACAAAATTCCAACGGTTTTAGAAACTAGAGAGTGTTTTCTATCCAATAGTAAGAATAATATGCATATTGTACGAGCAAGAATTGAGTACGAGGCCGTTTAAATTGGAGATGTTTTTCCCCAAAAGTGAAAACAGCACCCCCTGTCCTCATCAGGTTAAAAAAGTCAGATCTTTCCAAAACTTCAAATGTGTGATTAGGCAACCCTCATGAACTGTAAATCAGTCATTCATCCCATTCATCAGATTTCCAAGAAAAACTCAAACACAAACACAGCAAGGATGGAGTGACTCCGTGTGGGGCTTAGAGACAGACAGCACCTGCAATAATTACCTTTGTTCGAACTATCAAAGAACTGTTTGACCTAGAGCTCTGAAACTTTAGAAACATGCTATAGAGCTCAAGTCGACAGTGCGCGGTGAGTTATGTGGCTCTAGAAGCTTCTCAGCCCGAGAAACAGCCTTGTACATTTGCAATAACTTCAATTAATTTTGACCATTACGAAAATGACGACATTTAGAAAAGGCCCAGAGTCACAAGACTAGGTGCATTGAAACCGCCTCGGCCCATAGAGACGCCCATAGAGACGGACCCCAACGTTTCTGTTTGATAGCTCATTCAAGGACCCCGTAGCAACGCCCAGAAAAAGTGGATTCCCTATCCCAACTTCTTTGGGATAGGGGGCGCTATTTTCACTTTGGGATAAAATCGTGCCCAATTTAAATGGCCTCGAACTCTATTTTAGATTGTACAATATGCATATTATTATTACTATTATTACTATACATACTATTATTGCTACTATCAGATGACAGTCTTATGACATGTTATTCAATAAATCTATGTTTAGTTCGAAACATTTGCATATTTCAGATATAAATTCAGGTATAAATCATTGTTTACATTGCAGCTACAATCAGAAATTGCACCGAAAGCAGCCATAATAATTACAGACACTAACGTCAAATACCTAAATACTCATCATAAAACATTTCTGAAAAATACATAGTGTACAGCAAATGAAAGACAGGCATCTTGTGATTCCAGACAATACTTCCAATTTATTAAGTGTTTTACAGCGAAAACACAATATAGCGTTATATTAGCTTACCACAATAGCCAGAAACACAAGCCATTTCCCAGAAGCAAAAGTTAGCGATCGTAACAAACCAGCAAAAGATATATAATTTTTGACTAACCTTGATAAGGTTCATCAGATGACAGTCCTATAACATCAGGTTATACATACACTTATGTTTTGTTCGAAAATGTGCATATTTAGAGCTGAAATCAGTGGTTATACATTGTGCTAACGTAGCTACTTTTTGCCACAACGTCCAGATTTTTTTCTGACACTTTTTCTGACACACATATTCTGACCAAATAGCTATTCATAAACATAACTAAAAAATACATGTTGTATAGGAAATGATAGATACACTAGTTCTTAATGCAATCGCCGTGTTAGAATTCTAAAAATAACTTCATTACGACATGAGGCTTACGTTATGGCGACCGAGTGCCCAAAACCTGGGCGCAAAACTAATAGTACACAGTTCAACAGATATATGAAAAAACATCATAAAATGGGTCCTACTTTTGCTGATCTTCCATCAGAATGTTGTACAAGGTGTCCTATGTCAAGAACAATCGTTTTTTTGGATTTAGAACGTCCTTTTTCCCTCTTGAATTAGCAAGCGCACTAGCCAAGTGGCGCGAAGCTCTCCTTTCTGAACAAAGGCACACAACGCAACACGCCTAACGTACCGAATAAATTAAAAAAATCGAATAAAACTATATTGAAAAAACATACTTTACGATGATATTGTCACATGTATCAAATAAAATCAAAGCCGGAGATAGTAGTCGCCTATAACGACAGCTTATCAGAAGGCAAATCCAGGTCCCATGACGCGCTCTCCAGAAAACAGGAAACTGGTGACACGTCATACAAAGAGCAATTATACGAGCCCAGATCAAGTTACACAGTTCATTTCTTCTCACTCCTTGTCGACATCTAGTGGAAGACGTATGAAGTGCATCTAAACGAATAAATCTCAAGGACTTTAATAGGCAGCCCCGAGAAGAGAGCATCGATTTCAGATTTTCCACTTCCTGTCAGGAAGTTTGCTGCAAAAGGAGTTCTGTTTTACTCACAGATATAATTCAAATGGTTTTAGAAACTAGAGAGTGTTTTCTATCCAATGGTAATAATAATATGCATATTGTACGAGCAAGAATTGAGTGCCCCTGCAGCCCAAACAGGTTAATGTGTGAAAGTTAAATATTTCAAAAAAATATTTTTTTAATTTAGTGCGCTACCTTTTCAGTGGAATGTGGGGGGGGATCCGCTAGCGGAACCCAGGGGATAGACAGGTTAACCTGTTTGGGCTGCAGGGGCAGTATTGAGTAGCCAGATAAAAGGTGCCCATTTCAAACGGCCTCGTATTCAATTCTTGCTCGTACAATATGCATATTATTATTACTATTGGATAGAAAACTCTCTCTAGTTTCTAAAACCGTTTGAATTTTGTTCGGTTAATTCCGCCGATATATTTCCAAAATGTCAATTTATTTGGCGCGTTTCATCCAGAAAAACACAGCTTTCAACTTGCGCAACGTGACTACAAAATATATCAAAAGTTACATGTAAACTTTACCAAAACATTTCAAACTACTTTTGTAATAATCGATCAATTTGAAGACGGGATGATCTGTGTTCAATCCAAAAAGAAAACAAACTGACGCAACTTTTTTCTTAACGTGCCTCTCTCAAAAAATGTACTTCATGTGACCTTCATTTACGAAAGCCCTATTTCTTCATTACACAAAGGAATAACCTCAACTGATTTCCAAGGACTGGTGACATCCAGTGGAAGCGGTACGAACTGCAAACAAGTCCCTTAGAAATCTGGTGTCCCAATGAATGCTCATTGATAAGACAGTGACCTCAAAACAATAAACATTCTGAATGGTTTGTCCTCGGGGTTTTGCCTGCTACATAAGTTCTGTTATGCTCACAGACATGATTCAAACAGTTTCAGAAACGTCAGAGTGTTTTCTATCCAAATCTACTAATAATATGCATATCTTATATTCTGGGGATGAGTAGAAGGAAGTTGAAATTGGGCACGCTATTTATCCAAAAGTGAAAATGCTGCCCCCTACCCCGAAGAAGTTAATTAAGAAACATAATCGATAATATTTCAAACGGACCTTAACCTAGTCTTTAAGAGAGAAACGGAAAATGGGTAGCCCCTCTGTCGCTCGCAGGAAATATTCAGAGGACACTTGACTACTTTTGAAAAATGTCGCTCATTTTTCAAATTAAAAGCCTGAAACTATGTCTAAAGCCTGGTCACAGCCTGAGGAAGCCATTGGGAAATTTATCTGGTTGATACCCCTTTAAATGGAGGTTAGACGGGCCAGGAAATACAGATTTCTTTAAAAAAATATCACTTCCGGGTTACATTTTCTCAGGTTTTCCCTTGCAGAATAAGTATTGTTATACTCACAGAGAATATTTTGACAGTTTTGGAAACTTTGGAGTGTTTTCTATCCCAATCCGTAAATTATATGCTTATTCTACAATCTGGGCCAGAGAAACTTTCCGTTTACGTTGGACACGTTATTTAAAAAATATATATAATTCTGACCCCTAGCGCTATTAACCTCTCTCCATCTCTCTTCCCTTCACTCATATATCTCTTCCCTTATCTCCATCTATCATCTCTCTTAACCTCTCTCCATATATTTTTCCATCTCTCTTCCCCTCACTCATATCTATATTCCCTTATCTCCATTTCTCTTCACCTCTCTCCTTCTCTCTTGTCCCCTCTCTCTACCTTGCCCTTCCGACCCCCAGGTCCTGGAGAGATTGAGGAGGGTGAACTTCTCTCGTAATGGGTACCAGGTGTCTTTCGATGCCAACGGGGACCCAGTGGCCACCTATGAGCTGGTCAACTGGCAGATACGGGAGAATGGGAAGATGGAGTTTGTGACAGTGGGGCGCTATGATGCATCTCTGCCTCTTGACCAGAGGCTTGACATCAAGAGGGAAATCACCTGGGTAAAGAACAGTACACAAGTACCTGTGTCAGTGTGCAGTGAAAGCTGTCCCCCAGGCACTCGTAAGGCTGTACAGAAAGGAAAGCCTGTATGCTGTTATGACTGTATCCAATGTGCAGAGGGAGAAATAAGTAATAACACAGGTAGGACAATAAGATGAGTTGGCAAAAATGTGTAGTACTTTCTATCACGGTTTACTAAGTAGTGGTTTATTCATATTACCAGCACAACAAAGGTAGTGTCTGTCAATCATATTCCTGTTCTTATTATCTCATGTAAACTGCACATTAATTCAACATTCTTTATTGTAAACTGACAAAGTGCAGCATTGTGGAACATGTATTTTGTAAATAAATAAAACCTGAATCTATTATTATTAACATTTGATGTCTGTTACATTGTTCTGGTCAGATTCTTCAGACTGTCTGATCTGTCCCGAGGAGTATTGGCCCAACACTGAGAGAGACCGCTGTATCCTTAAGCCTGTGGAGTTCCTGTCCTTCCACGAGGTCCTCGGAATCATCCTGACCGCCTGCTCTGTGGGCGGGGCTTGTCTGGCCATCGCCACGGCAGCTGTCTTCTACCGCCACCGAACTTCGGCCATCGTCAGGGCCAACAACTCTGAGCTGAGCTTCCTGCTGCTCTTCTCCTTGGCTATGTGTTTTCTGTGTTCTCTTACTTTCATTGGCCGGCCCTCTGATTGGTCCTGTATGCTGCGTCACACAGCGTTTGGGATCACCTCCGTCCTCTGCATCTCTTGTGTTCTGGGGAAAACAATAGTGGTGTTGATGGCCTTCAGGGCTACGCTTCCAGCCAGTAATGTCATGAAATGGTTTGGTCCTCCACAGCAGAGGTTGACTGTAGTGTCATTCACGTTTGTCCAGGCTTTGATATGCACTCTGTGGTTGGTCCTGTCCCCTCCCTTCCCCATTAAAAACCTCACTACCTACAAGGAAAAGATCATTCTAGAGTGTGATGTGGGTTCAGCTATTGGTTTCTGGGCTGTGTTGGGCTATATAGGACTCCTGTCTCTCTTGTGCTTTGTGCTGGCTTTTCTGGCTCGGAAGCTGCCTGATAACTTCAATGAGGCCAAATTCATCACCTTCAGCATGCTCATATTCTGTGCAGTCTGGATCACCTTTATCCCAGCTTATGTCAGCTCTCCTGGGAAGTTCACTGTAGCTGTGGAGATCTTTGCCATCATCACCTCTAGCTTTGGGTTGTTCTTTCTGTTATTTGTTCCTAAATGCTTCATTATTCTGTTCAGGCCGGAGAAGAACACCAAGAAACACCTTATGGCGAAGACATCCAATGATATACGTTATTAAGAAATGATTGAGGGGAAAAAACATTGTAACGTTCAGTTATATGGTTTACCATACAGTTAGGTAGGACTACTCTGACAGAGATGACCAACAATTTAGCAGCTAATCATTGGTAACATTGTAACTAGTAACATGTAACAGGTTCACTTTAGATATTCCAATGTTATGCGAGATTGTTCAAAGCTAGAGTGTTAAAATCTAATTTGACCTGCTAAGTGATGTGATTAGCAGTAGCCTACAGAGTGGAACCACTTCCATGTTGTTGGAGAAAAGCTGTATTCTTATATGAATTGATATAACATTGAAGTGCATGTGTTCAATTGATATTGTAATTCATCATAATATGTATTATAGTAGTATAATAAACATTTTCAGATATCTTGGTGTCATGTCAATGATTGCTTGGCCTGTCAATCCACATTTGTTCGATACCTTGTTTTTTAATATTTATTGCATTATTTATTGTTAATTACAGATCACAAACAAACCAACCTTTTCACATTAACACTTCAACCCAGTGTCCAGTGATGGTCAGTCTTCTCATGCTTACATCACCTACTAGAGCAGTTAATTAAGACACACACTGTTCAAGAAGCCAAATCGTTTCTAGTGCAATGTATAGTACTTCAATTTCTATTTATTTAACAAGACATTTAAGACCAAATTCTTATTTACAATTACAGACTACCCCAGCCAAACCCTAACACGGACGACGCTGGGCCAATTGTGCGTCGCCCTACGGGCCTCCCAATCACGGACGGTTGTCATGCAGCCCGGAATCAAACCAGGGTCTGTAGTGACGCCTCTAGCACTGATATGCATTTCCTTAGACCGCTGCACCACTCTGGAGCACAAGTACTGTAGTGGGCAGCAACCATTATGAGCTGTGGTTATGAGTAACACTAAGTTGTTCTTTACTTGCAGTACCAGTCAAAAGTTTGGACACACCTACTCATTCAAGGGATTTTCTTTATTTTTATTGTTTTCTACACTGTAGAATAATAATACCGTCAAATCTATCAAATAACACATATGGATTCATGTAGTAATCGAAAAAGTGTTAAACAAATCCAAAAATTATTTATATTTTAGATTCTTCAAAGTAGCTTGCCTTGATGACAGCTTTGCACACTCTTGGCATTCTCTCATCTAGCTTCACCTGGAATGCTTTTCCAACACTCTTGAAGTAGTTCCCACATATGCTGAGCACTTGTTGGCTGCTGGAGGTGTGTTGGGTCATTGTCCTGTTGAAAAACGAATGATAGTCCCACTAAGCGCAAACCAGATGGGATGGTGTATCGCTGCAGATGCTGTGGTAGTCATGCTGGTTAAGTGTGCCTTGAATTCAAAATAAATCACAGACAGTGTCACCAGCAAAGCACCACCACATCATCACACCTCCTCCTCCATGCTTCACGGTGGTAACCACAGAGATCATCCGTTCACCTACTCTGCATCTCACAAAGACACGGCGGTTGGAACCAAAAATCTCACATTTGGACTCATCAGACCAAAGGACATATTTCCACCGGTCTAATGTCCATTGCTCGTATGTCTTGGCCAAAGCAAGTCTCTTCTTATTATTGGTGTCCTTAAGTAGTGGTTCCTTTGCTGAAAATTAATTCCACAAATGAACTTTTAACAAGGCACAACTGTTAATTGAAATGCATTCCAGGTGACTACCTCATGAAGCTGGTTGAGAGAATGCCAGAGTGTGCCACGCTGTCATCCAGGCAAAGGGTGGCTACTTTGAAGAATCTCAGATGTAAAATATATTTAGATTTGTTTAACACGTTTTTGGTTACTACATGATTCCATATGTGTTATTTCATAGTTGTGATGGTTTTCACTATTATTCTAAAATGTAGAAAATAGTGAAAATAAAGAAAATCCTTGAATGAGAAGGTGTGTCCAAACTTCTGACTGGTACTGTATGTCATAACTTTAAATCTCAACTTTGATCATTTCTGGTTTCCCTGTTGCTTCCCTGTCATCCCTTTCTTAGTGTTTTCTTAGTGTTCCTCTCTGGTCTCAGTAAGATGATGTAACATTTAGGGGCAAAGATGCACAGCAGCAGTCCAAAACTAGAGGCTAAGATGGCGAATATCTCCACAGCTACAGTGTACTTCCCAGGAGAGCTGACGTAGGCAGGGACGAAGGAGATCCATACGGCACAGAAGATCAGCATGCTGAAGGTGATGAGCTTGGCCTCGTTGAAGGTGTCTGGGAGTTTCCTGGCCAGGAAGGCTAAGAGGAGACAGAGAGAGGCCAGCAAGCCGATGTAGCCCAGCACCAAATAGAACCCTGGGGGCCAGGGCTCCTTACACTCCAGCACTACCATGCCAGTCAGACCCTGGTACGAAGAGTTCCTGAACGGGATGGAAGGAGCCATGGAGAGCCAACCAGCACAGAGACACACCTAGGGGAAGGAGTGGAACAACAAGCATCATGTGGCCGGCCAACATGACAAACATCAAAATATTATTTAGTAGGACTACTGTTTAATGAGTTCAACGGTACTACCTGAGGTGCGGTGGAGCAGAGAATCAGTGTCCTCTGCTGGGAAGGTCCGAACAGTTTCATCAGGGCACTGGAGCCTGGTACAGTGGCCCTGAAGGCCAGCAGCACTACGATGGTCTTGACCAGGAGGCAGGAGAGGCAGAGCACGAAGCTAACCCCAAACGCTGCCTGGCGGAACCCACACGACCACGCAGAGGGACGTCCAATGAACAGCAGCGAGCACAAGAAGCAAAGCTTGAGTGACAGGAGAAGCAGGAAGCTCAGCTCTGAGTTGTTGGCCTTGACAACGGGCGTGGCCCGGAAACGGTGGAAGATGGCTGTGACGGTGGTTGTCGAGACAACACCCAGCAGGGAGAGTGACACCAGGATGATGCCCATGGTGTCATAGAAGGACAGGAAGTCTTCTATCCCAGCGACGCACTTCACCTTGTCTCTGTCTGACCAGTAGAAGTCAGGACATCTAGTACAGTCTATGGAACCTGCATGGGAGGACACAATGCACACACACATTGGTCTATATGAAACGATATAGAAATAAGAGCAGAACTTTCAAATCGTGGTGCGTTGTGTCACCGTGTGTGTGTACCTGTCTGGTTGCTGATCTCCCCAGCTGCACAGGGCAGGCAGTCGAAGCAGCAGGGAGGCTCTCCTGGACGACGGGCCTGTCTGCTGCCAGGAGGGCAGGGGGCACTGCACAGAGACACTGGCACCTGGGGAGAGATACAGGGCACAGTCACACACATAGGCCTTCCACTGTGCCTCTTAAATACTGAATAGGGGAGAACACTCTGAACCCACACAAAGGCCCCTCATTTACTTTAGTTATAGTTAAGTCTTATTTGTGGAAAGTTGCATTTTTTTGCTTAAATGGAAACTACTCCATTCCACACCTCAGCTTCCAGTACAACCTACCTGTGATTGCCCTCCTATCCACACGATGGCACTCTCGTCAATCTGCAATTGTTGGCTGAGGGGGGCAGAGCCGTCATAGCTTCCCACCTTCTGGAACTTGATATCTCCACTGCTGACCTTCTGCCAGTTAATAATGTCATAGAGGGGAACTGGCTCCCCGTTGGCATCAAAATGCACCTTCTCCCCAAACTGATTGGTGAAATTCACCCTCTTCAGGTGGTGTAAGAGCTGGAGGAAACCAGAGGGTGAGGGGAGGAGATAATGTCCTAAAAACATGTCACGTAGAAGGATTATTAAATATTACTGGAAATATATTAATAAATAATCATACTTACTTACTCTCTCACACACACACACACACACACACACACACACACACACACACACACACACACACACACACACACACACACACACACACACACACACACACACACACACACACACACACACACACACACACACACACACACACACACACACATCAAACCTGTCTGGGTGTAAAATATGTGCTGGTGTTACACTTCTCCTGAGCTTGTCCATGTCCAGTAGAGTCACACTGTAGCAGCTGGTGTAGTGCGTGGGCTATAGCATACACTGCCTTATACACGTTATAGGAGATCCTGACCCGAGACACGTCAAAGTAGCTGCTCTCTGTGTCCCTCAGGTCTTCTGAACCAGTACATATAGCAGTCAGCCCGGAACCCTTTGAGCCGCTGCCCGCCCCAAAATCCAACTTGCAGCCAAACAGTTCTTCCCAGAACATATTGATGAACTCAGACCCCGGTGTGGGCGAGGGCCTGACCTTCAGCAGGAAGTCCCCAAGGCCAGGGATACTGACTCCTGGGAAGGAGAAACCCAGGGTGCCCTGTAGCAGTGGGTGGAACTGAGGGGAGGTGAGCAGGCTGGCCGTAACCCAGGCCTCACTGGCCACCCACTGAAACCCTGTAACGTTCCTCACTGCCAGCTGAGGATGAGGAATTAAACAGTTGGTGTTGTATGTTACTTATCCACGTTCTCAGAGAGTTTCTACATAGTTTTATTTAGCACAATAAAACTAGATAAAATAAATAAAAATGAAGTAAATACCTGAACATTTTAAAGAGGAGAACTCACCTCAGAGAGAAACTCCAGCAGTTGGCCCTCTGTAGCGAAGGCTACCACCACGCGAGCCCTGGAGCTCTGCAGGGTGTCGGCCATGGCACGTAGCCCAGCTGGGGAGGGCGAATTGGGGATGGTGAGGTGGAACGCCAGGCAGCCTCCCTGGTCCTTCAGCTGCTGGGTAAAGGCCTGGATGCCATAGCGACTGTAGTCGTCCGAGGTGCCCAGGATGCCAACCCAGCGCCAGCCGAAGTGGCTCACCAACTGGACTAAACCCCGAACCTAGGATGAGATAAAGAAGAGAAGGATTAGACAGAGAGCATGTCATAAGAGAAATTATGGGGCACGTTTTCATAGCAGCAAAAGCAATGTTTTGAGAGAAACATTTACAGTAAACCGCATTGTAATCTGGCACCATGATTCAATTTGATATTTTTTCTTTAGCAATTTGCATTATAAGGAGGTGATTATTTAACTGGAGTTTAGTAAACTGAGCAATACATGAAGACATAAAAGTGTACTTAACACATTGCTTTTGCACTACTTATGTCTAAAACGTTCTCCTCTTCCTTCACACCTGGAACAGGTCACTGGGCACAGTGCGCAGGAACGAGGGGTAGGAGAGTTTATCTGTCAGACAGGTACAGGTCGCAAAGTAGCTCACCTGTGGAGAGAACAATATATTATACATGTTAAACTATCTATATCTGTCTCTGTCTCTGTCTCTCTCTGTCTCTCTCTCTGTCTCTGTCTCTGTCTCTCTCTGTCTCTGTCTCTGTCTCTGTCTCACCAATGGGATGTTGAAGGGGCCCAGTGTGTGAGCCACAGCCCCTGTAGGGGTGGAGGAGGCTAGACCGACGACAGCAGGTACAGGGGCTCCAGCCAGGCACCCAGGCATCCTCTCCTCCACCCCCTTCTCTATGTGCTCCTCAGTCCTCTTCCCAGTGACCACGGAGAGCGCCCCTCTCAGGCTGGTGTGGACGTGGTCACAGCTGTCCAGGATTCTGTAGCCTAGCCTCACACCTGGCAGTAAGGTTGAGTTACGGTTAATCTCATCCACCGTAAACACCATGGTCATCATCCAACGAAAGGCTCTGTGGTCAAAACTACACAGAGAGACAGGCAGAGAGAGACAGACAGAGAGAGACACGCAGGGAGAGGGAGACAGAGAGGGGTAGACAAAGAGGGAGGCAGAGAGAGAGATACAGAGAGGGAGACAGGGAGGGAGACAGAGAGAGGCAGAAAGGGAGAGAGAGAGGGAGAAAGGGAGAGAGAGAGGGAGACAGAGAGGGAGACAGAGAGAGACAGAAAGGGAGAGAGAGAGGGAGACAGAGAGGGAGACAGAGAGAGGCAGAAAGGGAGAGAGAGAGGGAGACAGAGAGGGAGACAGAGAGGGAGACAGAGTGAGAGAGAGAGTGAGAGAGGTAAAGAACAGCAGGAAGACTATGAAAATATATTCATTCCGTGCTCTCGGCTAGATAAAAAAAAATCTTAACAGGAGAAGAGAACATTCCCGTTGTAATAATCCTCTACTGTTTCAAGCAGTACCATTGCTTCACTCACCCGTTGCACTGTGTGTGTTGAGGCTTTGTCCTGTAGCTGTGCTCTGGCTCTAGCGCCAGGTAGTGGAGAGGGAACAGACCACCTATCACTATGTCCCCCTCGGACTGCAGCACAGGCAGCTCACTTTCACCCAGACTCACACACCCTAGCCCCAGACCAGCCCCAACCCTGGATCCGGACCCACCAGCTGTAGCCAGAGAGGTGGGGTAGAGCACCAGGAGGCTGAGCAGAACCCACAGATGTGTTCTGTTGGCTGTCTGACGCAGTGTCAGGACCCAGAAGATACATATCCTGCTAGGTGTCTGTGGAGGTGCCCGCTGCAGTGTCCGCTGTTGCTCCATGCAGATGGGAGATGGAACAGATGATGCAAAGGGGGATATCCCAAAGACTGTTACCGCAATGTGGACAAAGCCAAGGACAACTTACCTGGCTGGCATGTAGACTGAGAGTGGGTGAGAGAGTGACAATATATATAGTTTATGCTAGAGAGGAGGGCTCCCTGTGATGTGTGTCAGATAGGTAGACGACCCGCCTTATGAAGGTAATCACATCTGCTTCACTAGTTAAATCAGATGATTGACAGCAGGCGAGGCCAATCAGTGGGACACACACAGAACCAAGGAGCAGTGCTTGATGACTATCACTATCCAATAGAAGCACTCATTGTCATGACACAAAATGCTGAACTGCAGGAAAGTACCTAGTCAAGTAATACCAGACTGCATGAATATGGAGACCACTAAACAGGTAAGAGGTGAGAAGATACCGATTCACATTAATATAATTTAACACTCTGCTGTTATTAGTATTTCTACATTCTGTAAATGTACATTGTACAATGAAATGACAGTAATCTCTCTGTAGTGAGATAGAGAGGGAGAGTTGATAGAGAGTCCGTGTTGTGAAAGGCAGACAGCGTAGACAGACTGAGTGCTGTCAGGGGAAAGGGATTCAGCAGCATTGCTTCCACTAGATATCAGAGAGACTGGAGATTCAGTGGAAAACACACACATGGGGGTGAGCACACACACTCGTGTGTTTCTGTGTGTGTATCCACAGAGAAGCTCAGTTGAGATGAGTGAGGCTTTGTGCCCAGATATGTTCCCTGCGGGTGCATATATAGGATGGAGAGGGAGAGGGATAGGGACAGTGAGAGGAAGAGGAAGAGGAAGAGATAGAGGGAGAGGGACAGGGACAGGGACAGGGACAGGGACAGAGACAGGGAGAGGAAGAGGAAGAGATAGAGGGAGAGGGACAGGGACAGGGCCAGGGACAGGGACAGGGACAGGGACAGGGACAGGGACAGGGACAGGGACAGGGACAGGGAGAGGAAGAGATAGAGGGAGAGGGACAGGGACAGGGACAGGGACAGGTACATGGACAGGGAGAGGGAGAGGGAGAGGGACAGGGACAGGGACAGGGACAGGGACAGGGACAGGGACAGGGACAGGGACAGGGACAGGGAGAGGGAGAGGAAGAGGAAGAGATAGAGGGAGAGGGAGAGGGACAGTGAGAGGAACAGGGAGAGGGAGAGGGAGAGGGACAGGGACAGGGACAGGGACATGGACAGGGACAGGGACATGGACAGGGAGAGGGAGAGGGAGAGGGACAGGGAGAGGGACAGGGACAGGGACAGGGAGAGGGAGAGGGACAGGGACAGGGACAGGGACAGGGACAGGGACAGGGACAGGGACAGGGACAGGGACAGGGAGAGGAAGAGGGAGAGGGACAGTACGAGGGAGAGGAAGAGGAAGAGGGAGAGGAAGAGGAAGAGGGAGAGGAAGAGGGACAGGGACAATGAGAGGGGCAGGGACAGGAATAGGGAGAGGGACAGTGAGAGGGAGAGGGAGAGGGAGAAGGACAGTAAGAGGGAGAGGAAGAGGGAGAGGGACAAGGACAAGGACAGTGAGAGGGAGAAGAGGAGGAAGAGGGAGAGGTACAGTGAGAGGGAGAGGAAGAGGGAGAGGGACAGTAAGAGGGACAGAAAGAGGGAAAGGGAGAGGTAGAAAAACAACTGTGACTGACACCTGCAGGACACACGGTGAAATAGCTTGGAGGTCTTCAATATTTATGTCTCTGACACTCATGTCTCATCACCAACCTGCAACCTCTGACCCCTTGCCATCCCTCCCCTACCACACCTTGCCACCCCTGCCACATGTCAAACATTTACGTTAACCTACAGTTTCACAGAGGTTGACATACCACTATAAAACAGAGGTAGAGAGAGAGAGAGAGAGAGAGAGAGAGAGAGAGAGAGAGAGAGAGAGAGAGAGAGAGAGAGAGAGAAAGAGAAAGAGAGAGAGAGAGACCCCAGAACAGCAACACAATTAGACCCAACCAAATCATGAGAAAACTTAAAGATAATCACTTGACACATTGGAAGGAATTAACAAAAAAGCTGAGCAAACTAGAAAGCTATTTGGTCCTAAACAGAGAGTACATAGTGGCAGAATACCTGACCACTGTGACTGACCCACACTTAAGGAAAGCTTTGACTATATACAGACTCCGTGAGCATTGCTTTGCTATTGAGAAAGGCCGCCGTAGGCAGACCTGGCATTAAAGAGAAGACAGACTAACCTCCTGCCAAATGTATGACAATGTTAGAGGCACATATTTCCCTCAGATTACACAGACCCACATATAATTTGAAAACAAATCACATATTGATAAACTCCCATATCTATTGGGTGAAATACCAAATACTGTGTGCAATCATAGCAGCAAGATTTGTGACCTGTTGCCACAAGAAAAGGGCAACCAGTGAAGAACAAACACCATTGTAATTACAACCCATATTTATGTTTATTTATTTTCCCTTTTGTACTTTAACTATTTACATATGGTTATTTACCAATGGATTTGAAATGTCTCTATTCCTTTGAAACTTTTGTGAGTGCAATGTTTACTGTTCATTTTCTGATTTTATTTCACTTTTGTTTCTTGGATATTCATCTTGCTTTGGCAATGTAAACATATGTTTCCCATGCCAATAAAGCCCTTTGAATTTAATTGAATTGAGAGAGGTAGAGACGAAGGACAGCCATAAGAATCTAGATATATATATTTAAAGGCTCATTCACAACCACTCCACAGAGCTGCATAGGATTGTGGGTTGAGATCAAGCAGTCCTCTGCTCTGGTGATGGTGGGGGTGGTTCTCCAATGAGGCCTACCTGCTCCCTCTGGTGGACGGAATGAAGCAGTGAAATAAATCATTAGAATGGGGTGGTTGTCCAACGAGGCCTACCTGCTCCCTCTGGTGGACAGAATGAGGCAGTGAAATAAATCGTTAGAATGGGGTGGTTCTCCAACGAGGCCTACCTGCTCCCTCTGGTGGACAGAATGAGGCAGTGAAATAAATCGTTAGAATGGGGTGGTTCTCCAATGAGGCCTACCTGCTCCCTCTGGTGGACAGAATGAGGCAGTGAAATAAATCATTAGAATGGGGTGGTTCTCCAACGAGGCCTACCTGCTCCCTCTGGTGGACAGAATGAGGCAGTGAAATAAATCGTTAGAATGGGGTGGTTCTCCAATGAGGCCTACCTGCTCCCTCTGGTGGACAGAATGAGGCAGTGAAATAAATCATTAGAATGGGGTGGTTCTCCAACGAGGCCTACCTGCTCCCTCTGGTGGACGGAATGAAGCGGTGAAATAAATCATTAGAATGGGGTGGTTCTCCAATGAGGCCTACCTGCTCCCTCTGGTGGACAGAATGAGGCAGTGAAATAAATCGTTAGAATGGGGTGGTTCTCCAACGAGGCCTACCTGCTCCCTCTGGTGGACGGAATGAAGCGGTAAAATAAATCGTTAGAATGGGGTGGTTGTCCAACGAGGCCTACCTGCTCCCTCTGGTGGACGGAATGAAGCAGTGAAATAAATCATTAGAATGGGGTGGTTGTCCAACGAGGCCTACCTGCTCCCTCTGGTGGACAGAATGAGGCAGTGAAATAAATCGTTAGAATGGGGTGGTTCTCCAACGAGGTCTACCTGCTCCCTCTGGTGGACGGAATGAAGCAGTGAAATAAATCATTAGAATGGGGTGGTTGTCCAACGAGGCCTACCTGCTCCCTCTGGTGGACAGAATGAGGCAGTGAAATAAATCTTTAGAAAGGGGTGGTTCTCCAACGAGGCCTACCTGCTCCCTCTGGTGGACGGAATGAAGCGATGAAATAAATCATTAGAATGGGGTGGTTGTCCAACGAGGCCTACCTGCTCCCTCTGGTGGACAGAATGAGGCAGTGAAATAAATCATTAGAATGGGGTGGTTGTCCAACGTGGCCTACCTGCTCCCTCTGATGGACGGAAAGAGGCAGTGAAATAAATCATTAGAATGGGGTGGTTGTCCAACGAGGCCTACCTGCTCCCTCTGGTGGACAGAATGAGGCAGTGAAATAAATCGTTAGAATGGGGTGGTTCTCCAACGAGGCCTACCTGCTCCCTCTGGTGGACGGAATGAAGCAGTGAAATAAATCGTTAGAATGGGGTGGTTCTCCAACGAGGCCTACCTGCTCCCTCTGGTGGACAGAATGAGGCAGTGAAATAAATCGTTAGAATGGGGTGGTTGTCCAACGTGGCCTACCTGCTCCCTCTGATGGATGGAAAGAGGCAGTGAAATAAATCATTAGAATGGGGTGGTTGTCCAACGAGGCCTACCTGCTCCCTCTGGTGGACAGAATGAGGCAGTGAAATAAATCGTTAGAATGGGGTGGTTCTCCAACGAGGCCTACCTGCTCCCTCTGGTGGACGGAATGAAGCAGTGAAATAAATCATTCGAATGGGGTGGTTGTCCAACGAGGCCTAACTGCTCCCTCTGGTGGACGGAATGAAGCAGTGAAATAAATCATTAGAATGGGGTGGTTGTCCAACGAGGCCTACCTGCTCCCTCTGGTGGACAGAATGAGGCAGTGAAATAAATCTTTAGAAAGGGGTGGTTGTCCAACGAGGCCTACCTGCTCCCTCTGGTGGACGGAATGAAGCGGTGAAATAAATCATTAGAATGGGGTGGTTCTCCAATGAGGCCTACCTGCTCCCTCTGGTGGACAGAATGAGGCAGTGAAATAAATCGTTAGAATGGGGTGGTTCTCCAACGAGGCCTACCTGCTCCCTCTGGTGGACGGAATGAAGCGGTAAAATAAATCATTAGAATGGGGTGGTTGTCCAACGAGGCCTACCTGCTCCCTCTGGTGGACGGAATGAAGCAGTGAAATAAATCATTAGAATGGGGTGGTTGTCCAACGAGGCCTACCTGCTCCCTCTGGTGGACAGAATGAGGCAGTGAAATAAATCGTTAGAATGGGGTGGTTCTCCAACGAGGTCTACCTGCTCCCTCTGGTGGACGGAATGAAGCAGTGAAATAAATCATTAGAATGGGGTGGTTGTCCAACGAGGCCTACCTGCTCCCTCTGGTGGACAGAATGAGGCAGTGAAATAAATCTTTAGAAAGGGGTGGTTGTCCAACGAGGCCTACCTGCTCCCTCTGGTGGACGGAATGAAGCGATGAAATAAATCATTAGAATGGGGTGGTTCTCCAACGAGGCCTACCTGCTCCCTCTGGTGGACGGAAAGAGGCAGTGAAATAAATCATTAGAATGGGGTGGTTGTCCAACGAGGCCTACCTGCTCCCTCTGGTGGACAGAATGAGGCAGTGAAATAAATCGTTAGAATGGGGTGGTTCTCCAACGAGGCCTACCTGCTCCCTCTGGTGGACGGAATGAAGCAGTGAAATAAATCATTCGAATGGGGTGGTTGTCCAACGAGGCCTAACTGCTCCCTCTGGTGGACGGAATGAAGCAGTGAAATAAATCATTAGAATGGGGTGGTTGTCCAACGAGGTCTACCTGCTCCCTCTGGTGGACAGAATGAGGCAGTGAAATAAATCTTTAGAAAGGGGTGGTTGTCCAACGAGGCCTACCTGCTCCCTCTGGTGGACAGAATGAAGCGGTGAAATAAATCATTAGAATGGGGTGGTTCTCCAACGAGGCCTACCTGCTCACTCTGGTGGACGGAATGAAGCAATGAAATAAATCATTAGAATGGGGTGGTTGTCCAACGAGGCCTACCTGCTCCCTCTGGTGGACAGAATGAGGCAGTGAAATAAATCGTTAGAATGGGGTGGTTCTCCAACGAGGCCTACCTGCTCCCTCTGGTGGACAGAATGAGGCAGTGAAATAAATCGTTAGAATGGGGTGGTTCTCCAATGAGGCCTACCTGCTCACTCTGGTGGACAGAATGAAGTGGTGAAATAAATCATTAGAATGGGGTGGTTCTCCAACGAGGCCTACCTGCTCACTCTGGTGGACAGAATGAAGCGGTGAAATAAATCGTTAGAATGGGGTGGTTCTCCAACGAGGCCTACCTGCTCACTCTGGTGGACAGAATGAAGTGGTGAAATAAATCGTTAGAATGGGGTGGTTCTCCAACGAGGCCTACCTGCTCTCTCTGGTGGACAGAATGAAGTGGTGAAATAAATCGTTAGAATGGGGTGGTTCTCCAACGAGGCCTACCTGCTCACTCTGGTGGACAGAATGAAGCGGTGAAATAAATCATTAGAATGGGGTGGTTGCCCAACGAGGCCTACCTGCTCTCTCTGGTGGACGGGTTTCAGAGATGCATTAGATTGGCATTAGCTGATGATCTTAAAGAGTAAGTTTTAGTTTCAGACTCTCTAATCAAGAGTGATTTTACAGCTAATAGTAATTTTAATAATATATGACATTTAGCAGACGCTTTTATCCAAAGTGTCTTGTAGTCATGTGTGCATACATTTTCAATGGGTGACCCCGAGCAGACAAGCAGTCAACCACATATCTCAGTTACACTAAGTACATTTATCCCCCCATAAAGATGTTTTTATTTATAGCCTGGTCCTCCTCCAGATTGTGACCGGTCTCCAGTGGATCGCCAGTGAAGCCTGGACCTCCATCAGAATGTGACGGGTCTCCAGTAGACAACCACTGAAGCCTGGACCTCCTCCAGATGAAGCATGGACCTCCTCCAGAATGGGATGGTTCACCAGCGGATCGCCAGTGCAGCCTGGACCTCCTCCAGAATGTGACGGGTCTCCAGGGGATCGCCAGTGCAGCCTGGACCTCCTCCAGAATGTGACAGATCTCCAGTGGATCGTCAATGAAACCTGGCCCTCCTCCAGAATGTGACGGGTCTCCAGATAATCGCCAGCGAAGCCTGGCCCTCCTCCAGAATGTGACGGGTCTCCAGTGGATCGCCACGGAAGCCTGGACCTCCTCCAGATGAAGCATGGACCTCCTCCAGAATGGGATGGTTCACCAGCGGATCGCCAGTGAAACCTGGGCGTCCTCCTCTGTGTTTCACAACCCCCGTCTCATGCCCTCCATAGGGGGGTACCCTATCGCTATCCGTTGTGGAGAGAGACCCGGCTACAGTGACTATCTGTTTAGCATCCGCCCCAGCAACTAACCTGCCAATATCCCAGTAAACAGCATGGTGAGGTAGTTTTTTGTCTTTTACCCCATTCTAACTATTTATTTCACTGCCTTACTGCATTACTTGAAATACCTACTTTAATGCATTACTTGAAATACCTACTTTGCCTATTATAAATCCCTCCCCCAAAAACGTTACTCCTATATGACACGTTTCTCTCTGTTCTGGTAAGGTGAGACAGCTCTTGGAGGCGCTGTGTTTGGGAACAGGTTGGGTCCCCGGCGAGGTGGGTGGAGGCTGGGGGTGGTGTGTGTACAGGAGAACCTGAGGGATGTGGAGGCCCGCTATGTGCATGTGTCTGAGCTCAGGCCAGAGTATGAGGCAGTGTCGCACTGGACCATGCCCTACATGGCCTACTGCAGAGAGGGTACCTTTCAGTGGTGGGATATATTCACACACACAAACACACACACATACACACACACACACACACACAGGCTTGCGAAAGTGTTCATCCCCCTTGGCATTTTTCCTATTTTGTTGACTTATAACCTGGAATTAAAATAGATTTTTGGGGGTTTTGTATCATTTTACACAATATGCCTACCACTTTGAAGATGCAAAATATGTTTTATTGTGAAACAAACAATAAATGAGACAAAAAAAACTGAAAACTTGAGCGTGCATAACTATTCACCCCCCAAAAGTCAATACTTTGTAGTGCCACCTTTTGCAGTAATTATAGCTGCAAGTCTCTTGGGGTATGTCTCTATAAGCTTGGCACATCTAGCCACTGGGATTTTTGTCCATTCTTCAATGCAATACTGCTCCAGCTCCTTCAAATTGGATGGGGTCCACTGGAGTACAGCAATCTTTAAGTCATTGCACAGATTCTCAATTGGATTGAGGTCTAGGCTTTGACTAGGCCATTCCTGTTATGCGGAGCGACACAGGGGAACTCAAGAGCAGACTCAGATGAGGAAACAGGGGTGAATGCTCCAACATATTTATTGTTACACAGGGAGATATGGAGTGCAGATCTGGGGAAGCTCGGATGAGTTGCAGACAAACCAGAAGTGGAGACTGAGGTTTGAGTGAGCTGGGTAGAACAGGGTAAACAGGTCCTAAAGGGGAATCCAAGGTGGTAGTGGTGAGTAAAATCCAGAGCAAGGTAGTTGGGTGGTGAGATGTGGAACAGGAGACAGGAGCCAGAGACAGAGCGGTAATGAGCAGAGATTATGATCTGGCAGCGTGGAAGTGGCAGGACTGGGGATTTGTAGAGGTCTTGATTACGGAACGAGTTGCAGCTGGTAGAGATCTGCCCTGACTCCAGCACACCTGTCTCCAACCACACAATCACACAGAGAGGGAGAGGGAGAGGGAGAGGGAGAGGGAGAGAGAGAGTGTACAGGGGGAGTAACTGCAGGTCAAGAAGACACCGGATGAACACCAGAGGGCGTAGCAGGAGCAGATGTGACAATTCAAAGACATTTAAATGTTTCCCTTAAACCACTCGAGTGATGCTTTAGCAGTATGCTTCGGGTCATTGTCCCGCTGGAAGGTGAACCTCCGTCCCAGTCTCACATCTCCGGAAGACTGAAACAGGTTTCCCTCAAGAATTTCCCTGTATTTACTGTAGCTCCTTCCATCATTTCTTCAAATCTGACCCATTTCCCAGTCCCTGCTGATGAAAAACATCCCAACAGCATGATGCTGCCACAACCATGCTTCACTGTGGGGATGGTGTTCTTGGGGTGATGAGAGGTGAGGTGTTTCAGTCAGTAGTCAGATTGCCAGTTCCTGGTCACGTGCATTTCAAATGATATCGTCTTGCTTTCCATAACTTCTAGAGACACAAAGGAATTCTCCGGTTGGAACGTTACTGAATATTTAGGATAACAACATCCTGAAGATTGATTCTCTACTTAGTTTGACCAGTTTATTCGACCTGTAATATAACTTTTTGAAGTTTTCGCTCGAGTTCGCCTGGATCTGCGCGAGCGTTTGGACATGTGTACTAAACGTGCTAGCAAAAGGAGCTACTTGGACATAAATAATTGACATTATCGAACAAAACAACAATTTATTGTGGACCTAGGATTCCTGGGAGTGCATTCTGATGAAGATCATCAAAGGTAAGGGAATATTTATGATGTAATTTCGTATTTCTGTTGACTCCAACATGGCGGAGAAATGTTTTTTATATCTGAGCGCCGTCTCAGATTATTGCATGGTGTGCTTTTTCCGTAAAGTTTTTTTGAAATCTGACACATCGGTTGCATTAAGAACAAGTGTATCTTTAATTCTATGTAAAACATGTATCTTTCATCAAAGTGTATGATGAGTATTCCTGTTATTAGATGTGGCTTTCTGGAATTTCTCCAGATATTTTGGAGGCATTTCTGAACATGGCGCCAATGTAAACTAAGATTTTTGGATATAAATATGCACATTATCGAACAAAACATACATGTATTGTGTATCATGATGTCCTATGAGTGTCATCTGATGAAGATCATCAAAGGTTAGTGATTCATTTTATCTCTATTTCTGCTTTTTGTAACTCCTATCTTTGGCTGGGAAAAAGGCTGTGTGTTTCTTGGACTTGGCGGTGATCTAACGTAATCATATGTTGTGTTTTCACTGTTAAGCATTTTTTAAATCGGACACGATGAGTAGATTAACAAGATGTTTATGTTTCATTTGCTGTATTGGACTTGTTCATGTGTGAAAGTTACATATTTCAAAAAAATATTTTTGAATTTCCCGCGCTGCCTTTTCAGCGGAATGTTGTGGTGGGGTTCCGCTAGCGGAACTTGTGTCCTAGAAAGGTAATTGGTTGCACCAGATCTTATTTAGGGGCTTCATAGCAAAGGGGGTGAATACATATGCACTCACCACTTTTCCATTTTATTTATTTTTTGAATTCTTTTAAACAAGTAATTTTTTCCATTTCACTTCACCAATTTGGATTATTTTGTGTATGTCCATTACAGGAAATGCAAATAAAAATCAATTTAAATTACATGTTGTAATGCAACAAAATAGGAAAAACACCAAGGGGGATGTATACTTTTGCAAGGCACTGTACACACACAGGTGCAGACGGACACTTTGCTAACTGTTTACTGTACACACACAGGTGCAGACGGAAACTTTGCTAACTGTTTACTGTACACACACAGGTGCAGACGGAAACTTTGCTAACTGTTTACTGTACACACACAGGTGCAGACGGAAACTTTGCTAACTGTTTACTGTACACACACAGGTGCAGACGGAAACTTTGCTAACTGTTTACTGTACACACACAGGTGCAGACGGAAACTTTGCTAACTGTTTACTGTACACACACAGGTGCAGACGGAAACTTTGCTAACTGTTTACTGTACACACACAGGTGCAGACGGAAACTTTGCTAACTGTTTACTGTACACACACAGGTGCAGACGGAAACTTTGCTAACTGTTTACTGTACACACACAGGTGCAGACGGAAACTTTGCTAACTGTTTACTGTACACACACAGGTGCAGACGGAAACTTTGCTAACTGTTTACTGTACACACACAGGTGCAGACGGAAACTTTGCTAACTGTTTACTTATGTTTACTGTTTTCTTTGTCAAGGTCCCCTGACTATATACTATATTTCTCAACATCCACTCCCTTTCTTCCCTCCTTCCCTCCATCTCCCCATCTCTCGATCCTTCCTTCCTTCCATCCCTCCTTCCCTCCATCCCGCCATCCCCCTCGTCTGGTCAGCTGGGAGTGTTCAGGTGCAGAATCTGGCTGTGGTCGACGAATCAGCCCCCGCAGGAACAGAGCTCACACCGGACGAGAATAAAATATTCTGTAACTTTGAGTCACAAAAGGTCATTTGAAAAGTGAAATAACATATTTCACTACTGCAAAAGCTGAAGTGTAAAACATAGGTGTATAGATGTGGATGTATAAATATGGGTGTATACTGTAAATATGGATGTACAGATATGGGTGTATAAATATGGGTGTATACTGTAAAAATGGATGTATAAAAGTTTGATATTTCCCCTCACCGTCACCCTTATAGCCCCCCCGCCCCCGATCAGTGTGCAGTGAGAGCTGTCTCCCAGACACCCATGTAGCCCCCCCCCACCCCTCGATCAGTGTGCAGTGAGAGCTGTCACCCAGGCACCCATGTAGCCTCCCCCCCCGCCCCCGCCCCCAATCAGTGTGCAGTGAGAGCTGTCTCCCAGGCACCCATGTAGCACCCCCCCCCCCGCCCCCGATCAGTGTGCAGTGAGAGCTGTCTCCCAGGCACCCATGTAGCACCCCCCCCCCCCGCCCCCAATCAGTGTGCAGTGAGAGCTGTCTCCCAGGCACCCATGTAGCACCCCCCCCCCCCGCCCCCGATCAGTGTGCAGTGAGAGCTGTCTCCCAGGCACCCATGTAGCACCCCCCCCCCCCCGCCCCCAATCAGTGTGCAGTGAGAGCTGTCTCCCAGGCACCCATGTAGCACCCCCCCCCCCCCGCCCCCGATCAGTGTGCAGTGAGAGCTGTCTCCCAGGCACCCATGTAGCACCCCCCCCCCCCCCGCCCCCAATCAGTGTGCAGTGAGAGCTGTCTCCCAGGCACCCATGTGATGGTAGAAAAACAACTGTGACTGACACCTGCAGGACACACGGTGAAATAGCTTGGAGGTCTTCAATATTTATGTCTCTGACACTCATGTCTCATCACCAACCTGCAACCTCTGACCCCTTGCCATCCCTCCCCTACCACACCTTGCCACCCCTGCCACATGTCAAACATTTACGTTAACCTACAGTTTCACAGAGGTTGACATACCACTATAAAACAGAGGTAGAGAGAGAGAGAGAGAGAGAGAGAGAGAGAGAGAGAGAGAGAGAGAGAGAGAGAGAGAGAGAGAGAAAGAGAAAGAGAGAGAGAGAGACCCCAGAAGAGCAACACAATTAGACCCAACCAAATCATGAGAAAACTTAAAGATAATCACTTGACACATTGGAAGGAATTAACAAAAAAGCTGAGCAAACTAGAAAGCTATTTGGTCCTAAACAGAGAGTACATAGTGGCAGAATACCTGACCACTGTGACTGACCCACACTTAAGGAAAGCTTTGACTATATACAGACTCCGTGAGCATTGCTTTGCTATTGAGAAAGGCCGCCGTAGGCAGACCTGGCATTAAAGAGAAGACAGACTAACCTCCTGCCAAATGTATGACAATGTTAGAGGCACATATTTCCCTCAGATTACACAGACCCACATATAATTTGAAAACAAATCACATATTGATAAACTCCCATATCTATTGGGTGAAATACCAAATACTGTGTGCAATCATAGCAGCAAGATTTGTGACCTGTTGCCACAAGAAAAGGGCAACCAGTGAAGAACAAACACCATTGTAATTACAACCCATATTTATGTTTATTTATTTTCCCTTTTGTACTTTAACTATTTACATATGGTTATTTACCAATGGATTTGAAATGTCTCTATTCCTTTGAAACTTTTGTGAGTGCAATGTTTACTGTTCATTTTCTGATTTTATTTCACTTTTGTTTCTTGGATATTCATCTTGCTTTGGCAATGTAAACATATGTTTCCCATGCCAATAAAGCCCTTTGAATTTAATTGAATTGAGAGAGGTAGAGACGAAGGACAGCCATAAGAATCTAGATATATATATTTAAAGGCTCATTCACAACCACTCCACAGAGCTGCATAGGATTGTGGGTTGAGATCAAGCAGTCCTCTGCTCTGGTGATGGTGGGGGTGGTTCTCCAATGAGGCCTACCTGCTCCCTCTGGTGGACGGAATGAAGCAGTGAAATAAATCATTAGAATGGGGTGGTTGTCCAACGAGGCCTACCTGCTCCCTCTGGTGGACAGAATGAGGCAGTGAAATAAATCGTTAGAATGGGGTGGTTCTCCAACGAGGCCTACCTGCTCCCTCTGGTGGACAGAATGAGGCAGTGAAATAAATCGTTAGAATGGGGTGGTTCTCCAATGAGGCCTACCTGCTCCCTCTGGTGGACAGAATGAGGCAGTGAAATAAATCATTAGAATGGGGTGGTTCTCCAACGAGGCCTACCTGCTCCCTCTGGTGGACAGAATGAGGCAGTGAAATAAATCGTTAGAATGGGGTGGTTCTCCAATGAGGCCTACCTGCTCCCTCTGGTGGACAGAATGAGGCAGTGAAATAAATCATTAGAATGGGGTGGTTCTCCAACGAGGCCTACCTGCTCCCTCTGGTGGACGGAATGAAGCGGTGAAATAAATCATTAGAATGGGGTGGTTCTCCAATGAGGCCTACCTGCTCCCTCTGGTGGACAGAATGAGGCAGTGAAATAAATCGTTAGAATGGGGTGGTTCTCCAACGAGGCCTACCTGCTCCCTCTGGTGGACGGAATGAAGCGGTAAAATAAATCGTTAGAATGGGGTGGTTGTCCAACGAGGCCTACCTGCTCCCTCTGGTGGACGGAATGAAGCAGTGAAATAAATCATTAGAATGGGGTGGTTGTCCAACGAGGCCAACCTGCTCCCTCTGGTGGACAGAATGAGGCAGTGAAATAAATCGTTAGAATGGGGTGGTTCTCCAACGAGGTCTACCTGTTCCCTCTGGTGGACGGAATGAAGCAGTGAAATAAATCATTAGAATGGGGTGGTTGTCCAACGAGGCCTACCTGCTCCCTCTGGTGGACAGAATGAGGCAGTGAAATAAATCTTTAGAAAGGGGTGGTTGTCCAACGAGGCCTACCTGCTCCCTCTGGTGGACGGAATGAAGCGATGAAATAAATCATTAGAATGGGGTGGTTCTCCAACGAGGCCTACCTGCTCCCTCTGGTGGACAGAATGAGGCAGTGAAATAAATCATTAGATTGGGGTGGTTGTCCAACGTGGCCTACCTGCTCCCTCTGATGGACGGAAAGAGGCAGTGAAATAAATCATTAGAATGGGGTGGTTGTCCAACGAGGCCTACCTGCTCCCTCTGGTGGACAGAATGAGGCAGTGAAATAAATCGTTAGAATGGGGTGGTTCTCCAACGAGGCCTACCTGCTCCCTCTGGTGGACGGAATGAAGCAGTGAAATAAATCATTCGAATGGGGTGGTTGTCCAACGAGGCCTAACTGCTCCCTCTGGTGGACGGAATGAAGCAGTGAAATAAATCATTAGAATGGGGTGGTTGTCCAACGAGGCCTACCTGCTCCCTCTGGTGGACAGAATGAGGCAGTGAAATAAATCGTTAGAAAGGGGTGGTTGTCCAACGAGGCCTACCTGCTCCCTCTGGTGGACGGAATGAAGCGGTGAAATAAATCATTAGAATGGGGTGGTTCTCCAATGAGGCCTACCTGCTCCCTCTGGTGGACAGAATGAGGCAGTGAAATAAATCGTTAGAATGGGGTGGTTCTTCCAACGAGGCCTACCTGCTCCCTCTGGTGGACGGAATGAAGCGGTAAAATAAATCATTAGAATGGGGTGGTTGTCCAACGAGGCCTACCTGCTCCCTCTGGTGGACGGAATGAAGCAGTGAAATAAATCATTAGAATGGGGTGGTTGTCCAACGAGGCCTACCTGCTCCCTCTGGTGGACAGAATGAGGCAGTGAAATAAATCGTTAGAATGGGGTGGTTCTCCAACGAGGTCTACCTGCTCCCTCTGGTGGACGGAATGAAGCAGTGAAATAAATCATTAGAATGGGGTGGTTGTCCAACGAGGCCTACCTGCTCCCTCTGGTGGACAGAATGAGGCAGTGAAATAAATCTTTAGAAAGGGGTGGTTGTCCAACGAGGCCTACCTGCTCCCTCTGGTGGACGGAATGAAGCGATGAAATAAATCATTAGAATGGGGTGGTTCTCCAACGAGGCCTACCTGCTCCCTCTGGTGGACGGAAAGAGGCAGTGAAATAAATCATTAGAATGGGGTGGTTGTCCAACGAGGCCTACCTGCTCCCTCTGGTGGACAGAATGAGGCAGTGAAATAAATCGTTAGAATGGGGTGGTTCTCCAACGAGGCCTACCTGCTCCCTCTGGTGGACGGAATGAAGCAGTGAAATAAATCATTCGAATGGGGTGGTTGTCCAACGAGGCCTAACTGCTCCCTCTGGTGGACGGAATGAAGCAGTGAAATAAATCATTAGAATGGGGTGGTTGTCCAACGAGGTCTACCTGCTCCCTCTGGTGGACAGAATGAGGCAGTGAAATAAATCTTTAGAAAGGGGTGGTTGTCCAACGAGGCCTACCTGCTCCCTCTGGTGGACAGAATGAAGCGGTGAAATAAATCATTAGAATGGGGTGGTTCTCCAACGAGGCCTACCTGCTCACTCTGGTGGACGGAATGAAGCGGTGAAATAAATCATTAGAATGGGGTGGTTCTCCAACGAGGCCTACCTGCTCACTCTGGTGGACGGAATGAAGCAATGAAATAAATCATTAGAATGGGGTGGTTGTCCAACGAGGCCTACCTGCTCCCTCTGGTGGACAGAATGAGGCAGTGAAATAAATCGTTAGAATGGGGTGGTTCTCCAACGAGGCCTACCTGCTCCCTCTGGTGGACAGAATGAGGCAGTGAAATAAATCGTTAGAATGGGGTGGTTCTCCAACGAGGCCTACCTGCTCACTCTGGTGGACAGAATGAAGCGGTGAAATAAATCATTAGAATGGGGTGGTTCTCCAACGAGGCCTACCTGCTCACTCTGGTGGACAGAATGAAGCGGTGAAATAAATCGTTAGAATGGGGTGGTTCTCCAACGAGGCCTACCTGCTCACTCTGGTGGACAGAATGAAGTGGTGAAATAAATCGTTAGAATGGGGTGGTTCTCCAACGAGGCCTACCTGCTCTCTCTGGTGGACAGAATGAAGTGGTGAAATAAATCGTTAGAATGGGGTGGTTCTCCAACGAGGCCTACCTGCTCACTCTGGTGGACAGAATGAAGCGGTGAAATAAATCATTAGAATGGGGTGGTTGCCCAACGAGGCCTACCTGCTCTCTCTGGTGGACGGGTTTCAGAGATGCATTAGATTGGCATTAGCTGATGATCTTAAAGAGTAAGTTTTAGTTTCAGACTCTCTAATCAAGAGTGATTTTACAGCTAATAGTAATTTTAATAATATATGACATTTAGCAGACGCTTTTATCCAAAGTGTCTTGTAGTCATGTGTGCATACATTTTCAATGGGTGACCCCGAGCAGACAAGCAGTCAACCACATATCTCAGTTACACTAAGTACATTTATCCCCCCATAAAGATGTTTTTATTTATAGCCTGGTCCTCCTCCAGATTGTGACCGGTCTCCAGTGGATCGCCAGTGAAGCCTGGACCTCCATCAGAATGTGACGGGTCTCCAGTAGACAACCACTGAAGCCTGGACCTCCTCCAGATGAAGCATGGACCTCCTCCAGAATGGGATGGTTCACCAGCGGATCGCCAGTGCAGCCTGGACCTCCTCCAGAATGTGACGGGTCTCCAGGGGATCGCCAGTGCAGCCTGGACCTCCTCCAGAATGTGACAGATCTCCAGTGGATCGTCAATGAAACCTGGCCCTCCTCCAGAATGTGACGGGTCTCCAGATAATCGCCAGCGAAGCCTGGCCCTCCTCCAGAATGTGACGGGTCTCCAGTGGATCGCCACGGAAGCCTGGACCTCCTCCAGATGAAGCATGGACCTCCTCCAGAATGGGATGGTTCACCAGCGGATCGCCAGTGAAACCTGGGCGTCCTCCTCTGTGTTTCACAACCCCCGTCTCATGCCCTCCATAGGGGGGTACCCTATCGCTATCCGTTGTGGAGAGAGACCCGGCTACAGTGACTATCTGTTTAGCATCCGCCCCAGCAACTAACCTGCCAATATCCCAGTAAACAGCATGGTGAGGTAGTTTTTTGTCTTTTACCCCATTCTAACTATTTATTTCACTGCCTTACTGCATTACTTGAAATACCTACTTTAATGCATTACTTGAAATACCTACTTTGCCTATTATAAATCCCTCCCCCAAAAACGTTACTCCTATATGACACGTTTCTCTCTGTTCTGGTAAGGTGAGACAGCTCTTGGAGGCGCTGTGTTTGGGAACAGGTTGGGTCCCCGGCGAGGTGGGTGGAGGCTGGGGGTGGTGTGTGTACAGGAGAACCTGAGGGATGTGGAGGCCCGCTATGTGCATGTGTCTGAGCTCAGGCCAGAGTATGAGGCAGTGTCGCACTGGACCATGCCCTACATGGCCTACTGCAGAGAGGGTACCTTTCAGTGGTGGGATATATTCACACACACAAACACACACACATACACACACACACACACACACAGGCTTGCGAAAGTGTTCATCCCCCTTGGCATTTTTCCTATTTTGTTGACTTATAACCTGGAATTAAAATAGATTTTTGGGGGTTTTGTATCATTTTACACAATATGCCTACCACTTTGAAGATGCAAAATATGTTTTATTGTGAAACAAACAATAAATGAGACAAAAAAAACTGAAAACTTGAGCGTGCATAACTATTCACCCCCCAAAAGTCAATACTTTGTAGTGCCACCTTTTGCAGTAATTATAGCTGCAAGTCTCTTGGGGTATGTCTCTATAAGCTTGGCACATCTAGCCACTGGGATTTTTGTCCATTCTTCAATGCAATACTGCTCCAGCTCCTTCAAATTGGATGGGGTCCACTGGAGTACAGCAATCTTTAAGTCATTGCACAGATTCTCAATTGGATTGAGGTCTAGGCTTTGACTAGGCCATTCCTGTTATGCGGAGCGACACAGGGGAACTCAAGAGCAGACTCAGATGAGGAAACAGGGGTGAATGCTCCAACATATTTATTGTTACACAGGGAGATATGGAGTGCAGATCTGGGGAAGCTCGGATGAGTTGCAGACAAACCAGAAGTGGAGACTGAGGTTTGAGTGAGCTGGGTAGAACAGGGTAAACAGGTCCTAAAGGGGAATCCAAGGTGGTAGTGGTGAGTAAAATCCAGAGCAAGGTAGTTGGGTGGTGAGATGTGGAACAGGAGACAGGAGCCAGAGACAGAGCGGTAATGAGCAGAGATTATGATCTGGCAGCGTGGAAGTGGCAGGACTGGGGATTTGTAGAGGTCTTGATTACGGAACGAGTTGCAGCTGGTAGAGATCTGCCCTGACTCCAGCACACCTGTCTCCAACCACACAATCACACAGAGAGGGAGAGGGAGAGGGAGAGGGAGAGGGAGAGAGAGAGTGTACAGGGGGAGTAACTGCAGGTCAAGAAGACACCGGATGAACACCAGAGGGCGTAGCAGGAGCAGATGTGACAATTCAAAGACATTTAAATGTTTCCCTTAAACCACTCGAGTGATGCTTTAGCAGTATGCTTCGGGTCATTGTCCCGCTGGAAGATGAACCTCCGTCCCAGTCTCACATCTCCGGAAGACTGAAACAGGTTTCCCTCAAGAATTTCCCTGTATTTACTGTAGCTCCTTCCATCATTTCTTCAAATCTGACCCATTTCCCAGTCCCTGCTGATGAAAAACATCCCAACAGCATGATGCTGCCACAACCATGCTTCACTGTGGGGATGGTGTCTTGGGGTGATGAGAGGTGAGGTGTTTCAGTCAGTAGTCAGATTGCCAGTTCCTGGTCACGTGCATTTCAAATGATATCGTCTTGCTTTCCATAACTTCTAGAGACACAAAGGAATTCTCCGGTTGGAACGTTACTGAATATTTAGGATAACAACATCCTGAAGATTGATTCTCTACTTAGTTTGACCAGTTTATTCGACCTGTAATATAACTTTTTGAAGTTTTCGCTCGAGTTCGCCTGGATCTGCGCGAGCGTTTGGACATGTGTACTAAACGTGCTAGCAAAAGGAGCTACTTGGACATAAATAATTGACATTATCGAACAAAACAACAATTTATTGTGGACCTAGGATTCCTGGGAGTGCATTCTGATGAAGATCATCAAAGGTAAGGGAATATTTATGATGTAATTTCGTATTTCTGTTGACTCCAACATGGCGGAGAAATGTTTTTTATATCTGAGCGCCGTCTCAGATTATTGCATGGTGTGCTTTTTCCGTAAAGTTTTTTTGAAATCTGACACATCGGTTGCATTAAGAACAAGTGTATCTTTAATTCTATGTAAAACATGTATCTTTCATCAAAGTGTATGATGAGTATTCCTGTTATTAGATGTGGCTTTCTGGAATTTCTCCAGATATTTTGGAGGCATTTCTGAACATGGCGCCAATGTAAACTAAGATTTTTGGATATAAATATGCACATTATCGAACAAAACATACATGTATTGTGTATCATGATGTCCTATGAGTGTCATCTGATGAAGATCATCAAAGGTTAGTGATTCATTTTATCTCTATTTCTGCTTTTTGTAACTCCTATCTTTGGCTGGGAAAAAGGCTGTGTGTTTCTTGGACTTGGCGGTGATCTAACGTAATCATATGTTGTGTTTTCACTGTTAAGCATTTTTTAAATCGGACACGATGAGTAGATTAACAAGATGTTTATGTTTCATTTGCTGTATTGGACTTGTTCATGTGTGAAAGTTACATATTTCAAAAAAATATTTTTGAATTTCCCGCGCTGCCTTTTCAGCGGAATGTTGTGGTGGGGTTCCGCTAGCGGAACTTGTGTCCTAGAAAGGTAATTGGTTGCACCAGATCTTATTTAGGGGCTTCATAGCAAAGGGGGTGAATACATATGCACTCACCACTTTTCCATTTTATTTATTTTTTGAATTCTTTTAAACAAGTAATTTTTTCCATTTCACTTCACCAATTTGGATTATTTTGTGTATGTCCATTACAGGAAATGCAAATAAAAATCAATTTAAATTACATGTTGTAATGCAACAAAATAGGAAAAACACCAAGGGGGATGTATACTTTTGCAAGGCACTGTACACACACAGGTGCAGACGGACACTTTGCTAACTGTTTACTGTACACACACAGGTGCAGACGGAAACTTTGCTAACTGTTTACTGTACACACACAGGTGCAGACGGAAACTTTGCTAACTGTTTACTGTACACACACAGGTGCAGACGGAAACTTTGCTAACTGTTTACTGTACACACACAGGTGCAGACGGAAACTTTGCTAACTGTTTACTGTACACACACAGGTGCAGACGGAAACTTTGCTAACTGTTTACTGTACACACACAGGTGCAGACGGAAACTTTGCTAACTGTTTACTGTACACACACAGGTGCAGACGGAAACTTTGCTAACTGTTTACTGTACACACACAGGTGCAGACGGAAACTTTGCTAACTGTTTACTGTACACACACAGGTGCAGACGGAAACTTTGCTAACTGTTTACTTATGTTTACTGTTTTCTTTGTCAAGGTCCCCTGACTATATACTATATTTCTCAACATCCACTCCCTTTCTTCCCTCCTTCCCTCCATCTCCCCATCTCTCGATCCTTCCTTCCTTCCATCCCTCCTTCCCTCCATCCCGCCATCCCCCTCGTCTGGTCAGCTGGGAGTGTTCAGGTGCAGAATCTGGCTGTGGTCGACGAATCAGCCCCCGCAGGAACAGAGCTCACACCGGACGAGAATAAAATATTCTGTAACTTTGAGTCACAAAAGGTCATTTGAAAAGTGAAATAACATATTTCACTACTGCAAAAGCTGAAGTGTAAAACATAGGTGTATAGATGTGGATGTATAAATATGGGTGTATACTGTAAATATGGATGTACAGATATGGGTGTATAAATATGGGTGTATACTGTAAAAATGGATGTATAAAAGTTTGATATTTCCCCTCACCGTCACCCTTATAGCCCCCCCGCCCCCGATCAGTGTGCAGTGAGAGCTGTCTCCCAGACACCCATGTAGCCCCCCCCCACCCCTCGATCAGTGTGCAGTGAGAGCTGTCACCCAGGCACCCATGTAGCCTCCCCCCCCGCCCCCACCCCCAATCAGTGTGCAGTGAGAGCTGTCTCCCAGGCACCCATGTAGCACCCCCCCCCCCCGCCCCCGATCAGTGTGCAGTGAGAGCTGTCTCCCAGGCACCCATGTAGCACCCCCCCCCCCCCGCCCCCAATCAGTGTGCAGTGAGAGCTGTCTCCCAGGCACCCATGTAGCACCCCCCCCCCCGCCCCCGATCAGTGTGCAGTGAGAGCTGTCTCCCAGGCACCCATGTAGCCTCCCCCCCCCCCCGCCCCCGCCCCCAATCAGTGTGCAGTGAGAGCTGTCTCCCAGGCACCCATGTAGCACCCCCCCCCCCCGCCCCCGATCAGTGTGCAGTGAGAGCTGTCTCCCAGGCACCCATGTAGCACCCCCCCCCCCCCGCCCCCAATCAGTGTGCAGTGAGAGCTGTCTCCCAGGCACCCATGTAGCACCCCCCCCCCCCCGCCCCCGATCAGTGTGCAGTGAGAGCTGTCTCCCAGACACCCATGTAGCCCCCCCCCCACCCCTCGATCAGTGTGCAGTGAGAGCTGTCTCCCAGGCACCCATGTAGCCTCCCCCCCCGCCCCCACCCCCAATCAGTGTGCAGTGAGAGCTGTCTCCCAGGCACCCATGTAGCACCCCCCCCCCCCGCCCCCGATCAGTGTGCAGTGAGAGCTGTCTCCCAGGCACCCATGTAGCACCCCCCCCCCCCCGCCCCCAATCAGTGTGCAGTGAGAGCTGTCTCCCAGGCACCCATGAGGTGCTGAGGCCAGAGAGGAACACCAAGAAGGCTCTGATGGGCCGGGCCACAACTAATACATAGGGAGAATCTTCTTTCAATTCCTTTATTCTTCGAGTCCTCTCTCCTCGCCTTCTTCTCAAAACCCATTGGATGAGAAGGTTATTGGGCCGGGGCATCTGACCCTCTCATCCAATGGATTTGAAAAGGAGAGTGAGGAGAGAGGACGCGAGTCATCAAGGAAATTAAATTGAGATTCTCCCATAGGCTTAATACCATACAAATAGTCTACAGTGGAATCCTCTCCTTGTCTCCTTTAGCTGACAAGGTAAAAATATGTCGTTCTGCCACTGAACAAGACAGTTAACCCACTGTTCCTAGGCCGTCATTGTAAATAAGAATTTGTTCTTAACTGACTGGGCAAGTTTAATAAAGGTAAAAATAAAAAATGTTTAAAAAAAGTTCCTCTGTCCACTGATCTGAAATATGAACACTAGGTGGAAGTATTATGCCTGCTAGGTATTTGCTTGTCACTCTATCAACACAAATAAAGGATAGTAGACAAGTATAGTAACAGAGTATGATGGTCTCAAATTGTTTTATTAAGTAGCTCTTTTTCCTTCTCCAACATTCTATTTCTTTCACGTCAAGATAGTTTCCACTTCTGTCAGAAAAGGAAAGAAGAACCTTTTATGTTTTGAGTTTGATGACTAGAAATATATTTTGTTACTTTGTCAGTACCCTAGTGATGTGTAGGGATCTACTATTGATTATAATTATGTTCTGTGATTAAATATCAATCAGATTAATACATGATTAAGTTATTTGGGCTGTTAAGTAGGCTTTTGCGCATATGTGTGTGTGTGTGGCTTTAATCTTCATTATCCCTGATGAGTGGATCCCTGATGAGTGGATTTCTGCATATATATTTTTTTAAATCAATCAATTAATTAAAGAATAAAACAGCATAATATTCCTGCTCCATCTAAAGGGTTCTGCTCACGTATTCATTCATCCATGAATTAATTATTCATCAAAGTCAAATTTTTATTTAATAAAACATTCTGACTTCAAAGGAGCTGCTTGAATGTGTGTTTACTGAACCTTGGCAAATGACAAAGATTTATGTAATTAAAAACAGTCTCATACGGGAAAAGAATTACACACTTCATAAAATGTGAAAGAAATTAACATTTTTATTAACGTACGTAATTTAAATGGCTTGGTGTGTGTGTTTTCAGAACTGGCTTTCAGGTGAGAAATGGATGTCATTAAAGTCTATGGATGATGGTAAAGAAGAGTCATGTAGTGATTCAAATGAAGACGTACTAAGTCTTGACTCACTGTTGACTCATTAGAAACAGACACTACCAGCAGGGTAGGAAGGTTTGTGTCCATCCACTTGTTTTGGTATTGTCTGAAAAGTTGGTGCTTGTGGGTTAAATACAATGTCTTTATTTGTTCTGCTTTACCATACATGTGATTAACTAAACACATTGAAGACTATATTATATAATAAACTAGGGGGTTTCGATCCCTGAATGCTGATTGGCTGAAAGCCGTGGTATATCAGACCGTATACAACGGGTATGACAGAACATGTATTTTACTGCTCTAATTACGTTGGTAACCAGTTTATAATAGCAATAAGGCAGCTCGGGGGTTTGTGTCACATGGCTAATATATAAAGGCTAACGACTGTGTCCTAGCACTCCACGTTGTGTTGTGCCTAAGAACAGCCCTTAGCCGTGGTATATTGGCCATATACCACACCCACTCGGGCCTTATTGCTTAATTATATAATGGGTTTCTTGGTGGTTTCTAATTGGACAACATGTGTTTGTTGGTGGTTTCTAATTGGACATTATGTGTTTGTTGGTGGTTTCTAATTGGACATCATGTGTTTGTTGGTGGTTTCTAATTGGACATCATGTGTTTGTTGATGGTTTCTAATTGGGCATCATGTGTTTGTTGGTGGTTTCTAATTGTCCATCATGTGTTTCTTGGTGGTTTCTAATTGGACATCATGTGTTTGTTGGTGGTTTCTAATTGGACATCATGTGTTTGTTGGTGGTTTCTAATTGGACATCATGTGTTTGTTGGTGGTTTCTATTTGGACATCATGTGTTTCTTGGTGTTTCTCTCTGGTCTCAGGAGGATGATGAAACACTTTGGGGCGAACAGACAGAACAGCAGCCCAAAGCTGGAAGCTAAGATGGCGAATATCTCCACAGCGTCAGCGTACATCCCAGGAGAGCTGACGTAGGCAGGGACGAAGGAGACCCATACGGCACAGAAGATCAGCATGCTGAAGGTGATGAACTTGGCCTCGTTGAAGTTGTCTGGGAGTTTCCTGGCCAGGAAGGCTAAGAGGAGACAGAGAGAGGCCAGCAGGCCTATGTAGCCCAGCACCAGGGAGAAGCCGGCCACAGAGCCCATCTCACATTCCAGGATGACCTTAGACCCCTTGAGGCCCAGGTCACGGTAAGGCAGGGGAGGACTTATCGACAGCCACACGGCACAGATGATCACCTGCGATTACAAACACAATTACAAACTCATCTTACTCATCTTATACAGTAAAGTACTGATTCATTCAGTTAGGTGACTTGAAGTTATTTCAATATTAAAGCTCTCACCTGAACACTAGTAAAGAGGAAGACACTCCCTCTCTGCTGAACGGGTCCAAACCACCTCATCAACTGCCCAGCACCGGGCCTGGCTGAGCGAAACGCAGCCAGAACCACGATGGTCTTGACAAGGAGGCAGGAGAGACAGAGCACGAAGATGACCCCAAACGCCGCCTGGCGGATCCGACACGCCCACGCTGAGGGACGCCCAATGAACACCAACGAACACAGGAAGCAGAGCTTGAGTGACAGGAGAAGAAAGAAACTCAGCTCTGAGTTGTTGGCCCGTACCTGGAATGAGAAAAATGGTTAGACATACATGATACCATAGAAGAGTTCTCCATTTTATCCCGTACCCGATTTAACACTATATCAAAGCTCTTACCAGAGGGGTGTGGCGGTGGTACACAAAGAGCATAAACACAGCCGCTGTTGCCACGGTGCCGCACACGGCAACAGTGGTCAGAGTGACGCCCATAGTGTCGCTGAAGGAGAGGAACTCGAGCTGACGAGGGATGCAGGCGGTCCGATTGCTGTTGGACCAGAACTCCAGAGGACAGTGGTCACATTGTAGAGAGCCTGGGAGATTGAACACGTTACTATGATAATTGAAAAGCATAATTACTTATTCAGTCTAATAAGTATTAATTAAGGTATAATATTTTATTCAAGAGAGATCAGGTCAATAATGGCAAAGCTAATTAAGAATGCCCTTTCATTGTCTTAAATTATATTCTACCCCAACATTACAGTTCACTGACCTGTGGTGTTGCTGACCTCTCCCTCAGCACAGGGGATACAGTCGAAGCAGCAGACAGGCTCCCCCTTCTTCCTGGCTACACGGGTGCCTGGGGGACAGCTGTCACTGCACACTGACACAGGTACCTGTCCATGCCATGAAATGAATTTCAATTGAACAAAACCTTTCAGTTCATGTTTTAAAAATGGTCTTACTTACCATATTAGATCCTGCGTTCCACTGGATGGCTGATTGGTCGATGAGGATATTGGACCCCTCTACTCGGCCAATCGTGACAAGTTTGAGCAACCCCTGGGGCGTGGCCTGCCAGTTCACAAGGTCGTAGACAGCAGGGACGTCCGCGCCCCGGAAATAAAACGGCTCCCCAAGTGGAGTGGTGAAGTTAACCTGGTTCAGGTGCTGCAACAGCTTGGAGGAGAGGAGACACAAACATGACCATCACACTGTTATTATGATGTAATAACTCAAAACCAGGGTAGGGTAGGTTACTTTCAAAATGTAATCTGTTACAGTTACTAGTTACATGTCCAAAATTGTAATCGGTAATGTAACAAACTCAGTAACGTAATCTGATTTACTTTCCCCTTAATGTAAAGATATCATTTAATCGTATTATTATATGTAGTAGAAAACTATAGGTTAGAAGAAGCCTACATTACTAACCCATTGAGTGAAATGTAACATCCATATATGATCAGCTACGTAAACTTTAACATTGATTTAACCTGCAATAGATGTCGTTAAATTGGTAACATACATTTTTGTCTTCTTCAAATGCCTCTTATTAAAAACCAAAGTCAAAAACTCTTGAATGAGTAGGAGTATAAAAACTTTGGACTGTTACTGTATATATATATATACCAGCAAATATAAATATAAATGAAATATATTAGATTTTTTTAACACTTTAATACTGTATATATATATACACACAGTATTAAAGTGTTAGCAAAATGTAATATATTTCATATTTGAGATTCTTCAAAGTAGCCACTCTTTGCCTTGATGACAGCTTTGCACACTCTTGTCATTCTCTCAACCAGCTTCATGTGGTAGTCATCTGGAATGCATTTTAATTAACAGTGGTGCCTTGTTATAAATTAATTTGTGGAATTATTTCCTTCTTAATGCGTTTGAGCCATTCAGTTGTGTTGTGACAAGGTAGAGGTGATATACAGAAGTCCATATTATGGCAAGAACAGGTCACATAAGCAAAGAGAAACGACAGTCCATCATTACTTTAAGACATGAAGGTCAGTCACAAAAACTACCAGGCGCTATGATGAAACTGGCTCTCATGCAGACCCACCGCTGTGTCTTTGTGAGACGCAGAGTAGGTGAGCGGATGATCTCCGCATGTGTGGTTCCCACCGTGAAGTATGGAGGAGGAGGTGTGATGGTGTGGGGGTGCTTTGCTGGTGACTGTCTGCGATGTATTTACAATTCAAGGCACACTTAACCAGCATTGCTACCACAGCATTCTGCAGCGATACGCCATCCCATCTGGTTTGCGCTTAGTGGGACTATCATTTGTTTTTCAGCAGGACAACACCTCCAGGCTGTGTAAGGGCTATTTGATCAAGAAGGATAGTTATGGAGTGCTGTATCAGATGACCTGGCCTCCCCAATTACCCAACCTCAACCCAATTGAGATGGTTTGGGATGAGTTGTACCGCATAGCTAAGGAAAATCAGCCAACAAGTCCTTAGCTTATGTGGAAACTCCGTCAAGACTGTTGGAAAAGCATTCCAGGTGAAGCTAGTTGAGAGAATGCCAAGAGTGTGCAAAGCTGTCATCAAGGCAAAGGGTGGCTACTTTGAAGAATATCAAATATGAAATATATTAGATTTTTTAAATACTTTTTGGGTTACTACATTATTCCATATGTGTCATTTCATATTTTTGATTTCTTCAATATCATTCTACAATCTGGAAAATAGTAAAAATAAATAAAAACCCTTGAATAAGAAGGTGTGTCCAAACTTTTGACTGGTACTGTGTATATATATATAATTTATATGTCAAAAAATGGATGTAGGAACTACAGCAGGGCTGCCCAACCCTCTTCCTGGAGAGCTACTGTCCTGTAGGTTTTCAGTCCAACCCTCTTCCTGGAGATCTACTGTCCTGTAGGTTTTCAGTCCAACCCTCTTCCTGGAGATCTACTGTCCTGTAGGTTATCAGCCCAACCCTCTTCCTGGAGATCTACTGTCCTGTAGGTTTACAGTCCAACCCTCTTCCTGGAGATCTACTGTCCTGTAGGTTATCAGTCCAACCCTCTTCCTGGAGATCTACTGTCCTGTAGGTTATCAGTCCAACCCTCTTCCTGGAGATCTACTGTCCTGTAGGTTATCAGTCCAACCCTCTTCCTGGAGATCTACTGTCCTGTAGGTTTACAGTCCAACCCTCTTCCTGGTGATCTACTGTCCTGTTACAGTCCAACCCTCTTCCTGGAGATCTACTGTCCTGTAGGTTATCAGTCCAACCCTCTTCCTGGAGATCTACTGTCCTGTAGGTTTTCAGTCCAACCCTCTTCCTGGAGATCTACTGTCCTGTAGGTTTTCAGTCCAACCCTCTTCCTGGTGATCTACTGTCCTGTAGGTTATCAGTCCAACCCTCTTCCTGAAGATCTACTGTCCTGTAGGTTTTCAGTCCAACCCTAATTTAGCGTATCTGAAGGTCTTATTGAGAAGCTAATTAGTAGAATCAGGTGTGTTAAATTAGGGTTGGACTGAAAACCCACAGGACGGTAGATCGTCCCGTGTATTTATTAGAGGTTTAACTTCGCTCTTTTGTTCGGGTTACATCCCTGTGTTATTGTATACGTGTTTGTTTTGAGCTTCGTCCCCGTGCCTTTCATGGCAGGTTGTATTTTTACTTGAAGTATTAAAACCCCCTTTTACGAATTCCTGCGCCTGTCTCCAATCCTTTATACAACGTCACATTAGGCCTATGAATTTATTTAATTTATCTGCATAAATTAGATTGAGGAATAAAAAAAAACACTTTTGAACCATAAGCTGTGATCCGCAATATGTAGCTGTTGCAAGAGTGCATTTTTCACAGGCTGTCCCACTTGTTTCAAAAACAATGATTGATAGGGAAACTTAAACTTCTTGAATTCAATCATTATTGGGTTCAAATACGCATTTAGATTTGTGAACAGCCACCCACAACAATCACAATCCGTAAGGCGCAAACAGCTCAATGAGAGAGCAGCACTGTGTAGATATCAATAATAAGTGATATCCGTATCGCCGTAGACTTAATTTAAATGTGCGCCTTTTTTCCATGCTGGTTAGAAAGTTATTAAGAAACCAGAGAAGTGTAAAATAATTTTTTTCCTCAAACATAATTTCTGAATTTAAAAGTAATCTTCGAAGTAATCGTCTAGTTTTTGAAAAGTCTCTGTAATCTGATTACAATATTTTTTTGCTGGTAAATGATTACATTTACCGTTTTTTCGTAATCCCTTACATATAACGAATTACATTTAATCCGTTACTCCCCAACCCTGCTCAAAACATATCCCCATAGCAACTATTAAGTGGATATGAATATTTCATAATATTAATTAACATTTGCATAAGCAATTCTAGTGAACATGCAATAGATGTGTGTGTACCTCTGCTGGGCTGATGTTGTGAGGAGGGGAGCAGGTGAAGCTGTTGCCCCAGGTAGGGCTGTCTCTCTGGGGGCAGGACAGCAGGCTGTGGAGGGCGTGGGCCGCAGCATACACAGCCAGGTACACGTTATAGGTTATTCTCAGCTGAGAGGTATCTGTGAAAGGGCTCTGCACCACCTCCAGAGTCTCTGCCCCACTGCAGGAGGCCAGGCGTGGACGGGGGGAACTGGAGGTGGGAGGAGCGGGGTGTGATAGTGACTCCGAGGGGGTTGGAGGAAGGGGAGAGGGGAGCAGAGACGTGTCGTGTGCATCTGCTGCTCCAGGGCTACACTTAAACTCCGTTTCCCAGAGTTCCTTCAACAGCACGTCTCTGGGACGCCTAGACGGGTGGAGACTTCGAAGGTGGGCCTCAAAGCCAGGCATAGGTGCACTACGGATTGCCACACCCACAACGCCCCGAGAGACATTAAAGAGGGCGGGGTTCCGTAGCAGTTGTCCACTGGTGCTCCATGCCTCACTGGCCAGAAACTGCCTGTCCGTCACGTTTCTCCTCCCCAGCTCCAGGAGTAACGCCCCCATGTCAGTGTACCAGAGGAAGACTAGGATCACCCGTGCTGTCGAGGCCTGGACCGTGTCTGCTACTCGCACCACATCCCTCACCAGGTTCGCCCGGTTGAGGGTCTCAAAGAACGCCAGGCACACCCCCGTTCCCCGAACCGCCGCCTCAAACACCTGGGGATCAAATATGAAGCACAGGGAGCGTGACAAATAGTCAAAATACTGATGTAGAAGTTACAAATAAAATACAACAGTATCCAGTATTAGAAATACCATCAATTTCTTTGCAATTTTGTAGTATGTAAATTCTACATTTCTGTAAACAGTGACCAATAATTAATGAAGTCAAAGTTAATATAAAGAAACATATAACTAACTAAATAATAATAAATAAAACAACAGACATGTGTCTTCAATAAAGAAGAGCAGCAACCAACAACAAAATGAAAAGATAAAGAAAGACCTGTATGGCCTGACGACCGTAGTCATTGTCTGCAGCGATAGCCCCGACCCAGGTCCATCCCAAGAGCCAGGTGAGCCGGGCCATAGTGAGGGCTTGGTAGACATCACTGGGGATGGTCCTGAAGAAGTTAGGGAACTCCTGTCTGTCACTGAGACAGCCACAGCTGGCCTGGTAACTGATCTGAGGATAACACCATTCAATCTATAAATTCTCACTAAATACTAGACCAGCTGAATTATAATTAATTAAATCATTATGGCAATCTTTCTAGGTATGAATTATTTCCTGGTTGTAGAGAGAGACTGAGAGCAGATCAACACAATAACGTTAATCACATTTTAATGAAGTACTAAATACCCTCTTAAAATGTCTCATTAAATACTAGACAATCTGAAATATGATGAATTAAAGCAATATGGTAATGTTTCTAGCCACAGTATTTCCTGGTTGTGTAGAGAGAGAGAGAGAGACTGACCACAGGCACAGAGAGGGGCCCCAGGGTCCTGGCCAGGATGATGGCCTGAGTGGACGATGCATCACCAATGACCAGAGGAACATGGAAGTCACTTGATGGCCACGCTGGACAGGATACACATAACATATAAACATGATTCTATAATCAGAACGACACGATAGCATACATGAGCTATTTGCTATTCATTTAGTGTAGGATTCTTCACAATATTAATGGCTATTTGGTGAATACTTTTCAATCCATTTTAATTTTAGTTAAAGGTTATGCTTAGGTTGAGGTTAGAATCACATTTGAAGTTAGAAAGCTCTGCAGTTTCACATCTGAGGTTCCCCCCTGACACCAGGGACAGTGCCCCTCGCAGGCTCCAGGGGTGCTGACCACAGCTGTCCAGGACACGGTAGCCCAGCCGGACTCCTGGCAGCAGGAAGGGGTTACGGTTAATCTCGTCCACTGCGAACACCAGTGCGTGCACCCATCTCAACGGTTCCTCCTGGAAACTGAGAACAGGGATGTGAGATGAGAAGGTAAACATGAGAGATAGAAAGAGAGGGAGAGGGAGGGAGAGATAGAGAGAGAGATGACAGATCAAAATTCAACATGTGTAATTGAGCATGGTGTAACCTTGCAATCAGATTAATGTGATTGATCATGAGGAGAAACAACATTAAACCTTAATAAACAGCACTAAAAAACGGATTTAATGTTGAACATCAATCTTATCCATCTAGACTGAGAATCAAGTTGACAATGGAAAAATACCACACTCTATAACAGCAAGATTATTGAAGTGTTTTGCATTTTCAAGAAATATGCCTTCCCTCATTGTACTCAGATAGAGAGAGAACCGTGTTAAATATCTGAGGAGAAAACAATGGCAAATAAGTTAGACAAAAAAACAAAGATCATAATTAAACGTTAATAGTTTTTGCAGACAATTTGTTAATATCAGATTTAAAATTGATTTCAAAACGACGAACGTTAGATTTTTGAAGTGATTACGATTCTGTGTAAAAAATGTAATAATCAAAAAGGAACATGTTCCATTCCAGTAGTGTGAGACGGGAAGCAGTGGAAGGACGAAACATCTTCTGAAGACAACAACGTTCAGATCGTATCATTACATGAACAAAATAAAGTCTTCAAAGAAAGATGACTCAAATGAAGGAAAAGCACCCCTGCTAAAATGAAATGCTGTTACAAAATAAAAAATAAAATAAAAAATGACTTAACATCAAAAGAATAAACAAAGATAGAATTTCACATCCTTTGAAAACAAAGTCACAAGAAAAGGTCAAAGAGCGATTAAAAAAAAAGAGAACAGAAATAACCGAAAAGGAACTTACTTGACACAGGACTGCAGGTCAGGGTGTTGGCTGAAGCTCAGGTCTGGAGCAGGGGGGAGGATATGGATAGGGAAGAGAGCCCCGATCACCACATCACCTTCCTGGGATAGACCAATGTCATCCAGACCGACTGAATGGTCCCACCGTGAACACACGGTTGCCTGAGCCATCCCTACCCCATGCTTGACCAGCCAGGGCAGTAGCAGGGGAATGGCCGGTGTCAGCCAGCTGAACCAGGAGGACATGGGGGAGCTCCTCTGAACACAAAGGCAGGCAGGAAGTTGACCAGACCAGACCAAAACCACCCCCAATGCAGTTTCTATATACTGGTACAAACATGAAACGCTACAGCACAGTGATATTGATAAAACGTACAGATGAGTTACAAGAGTGTAAAGATTGTGATCAGAAATCCTCCCTGTCTGAACATCCAGCCTGTTAACGGACTTCCTCTCTGTTAAGATGAAGCACAGATCAGCCTCAGTGGTTCTCCGTCAGGTGAACACAAGCTTGAGCTGTTTGGGCAGTCAACAAGTCTCTATATCCCAGCTTTGGGTCTGACAGCAGCCTTCCCTGATCTGGCCCAGTGGAGGGTAAGGGAGGGTATTTATAATGACCAGAGATCATAGAGAATACATGGGAGTAAACAAGATGACACACTGAAAAGCTAAATCACAGGCCTCCTGAGTGTTAGTGACAATAGCTTGACACAGAAAGATAAGTAAGGGTGACAGGGGGACTTCTTTTTTTGAACAATATGTTTTGTTGAGGATTTAGATGGTCACAGGTGTGCTATCTCTCATCTTCATTTACTGCTCACTTCACAAGCAATTACATCCTATTATCTACCCATTATCCACACACAGCAAGATACAATAACACAGGTATTGAGGAAGGGGAGGCTGTGTCTGTGTGTGTGTGTGTGTGTGTGTGTGTGTGTGTGTGTGTGTGTGTGTGTGTGTGTGTGTGTGTGTGTGTGTGTGTGTGTGTGTGTGTGTGTGTGTGTGTGTGTGTGTGTGTGTGTGTGTGTACATACCCATGGCAAGATCACTTGTATACCTCAGTAGTTACAACCTCGTTAAACAATTAAAAGAGTGTGAGAGAGACCGCTGAAGAGAAAGATAGTGGAATATAAAGACTGAGACACTGACACATCAAGATAGAAAATAGAGGACAAACAGACACGATTGCCGTGTAAAAAGTTTCAGAATTTTATTGCATCGGTAGGAAAATGCTCACATTAATCTTCTGAGCGACCATACAAAGAAAATAAGATTGGTTTAACACTGAAAAGAAGAATAAAATCATGCAGCCTGGTCCAGACCAAAAGCCTTACCTACCTATTCCACTGTGTTTCTGTTCTTGTAACCATTTCAACTGAAGGAAGACATCTAATAACCAGACCCAACATTTGGTTTTTATTTTGTTTCTTTTCAGTCTGAGTTAAAGTAATTATAAAAAATAAAAGCATTTAAACTCATAAAGTATGTGATAGCGTTTAAAATCGTAGAAAGCGAAAAAGTCAGAGCAAGCAAGTCTATGTACTGAGTGTACTGTATTGTACTGTATTGCAATGTATTGCACAGTCTATGTACTGTAGTGTACTGTATTGTACTGTATTGTACTGTATTGTCTATGTACTGTATTATACTGTCTATGTTCTGTATTGTACTGTCTATGTACTGTATTGTACTGTCTATGTACTGTATTGTACTGTCTATGTACTGTATTGTACTGTCTATGTACTGTATTGTACTGTCTATGTACTGTATTGTACTGTCTATGTACTGTATTGTCTATGTACTGTATTATACTGTCTATGTACTGTATTGTACTGTCTATGTACTGTATTGTACTGTCTATGTACTGTATTGTACTGTCTATGTACTGTATTGTACTGTCTATGTACTGTATTGTACTGTCTATGTACTGTATTATACTGTCTATGTACTGTATTGTACTGTCTATGTACTGTATTGTACTGTCTATGTACTGTATTGTACTGTCTATGTACACTATTGCACTGTATTGCACAGTCTATGTACTGTATTGTACTGTCTATGTACTGTAGTGTGCTGTCTATGTACTGTATTGTGCTGTATATGTACTGTATTGTACAGTTATGCACAATCTATGTACTGTAGTGTACTGTCTATGTACTGTATTGTACTGTATATGTACTGTATTGTACAGTTATGCACAATCTATATACTGTAGTGTACTGTCTATGTACTGTATTGTACTGCATGGTACTGTCTATGTACTGTATTGTACTGCATTATACTGTCTATGTATTGTACTGTCTATGTACTATCTACGTACTGTATTGTACTGTCTATGTACTGTATTTCAACCAATCCCACTATTACTTGTTCTGTACAAAGACAGTAGTGCACTGTGATGTCGACAGATAGATGCATAGTCATGCTGGACATGTCCACGTTTAACATGCTGAAAACAGCTGTACAGTAACACCACTGTCTGTACAGCTGTACAGTAACACCACCAACACTACATAACACCACCGTCCATTAAAAAACAAATGTACAGTAGAATATTTACAAACAACACTGACATAGAGAACACTTTAGAGGAGAAAGGAAGACTCGAGGAAGCTCTCTGATGAAACAGATCGCGTTCCTTAAAAGTGCTCCTCACTGGGTACACACACTGGTTGAATCAACGTTGTTTCTGGGTCATTTCAACTGAAATGATGTTGAACCAACGTGGCGTTGAATTAACGTCTGTGCCCAGCGGGCCTCTGATAATACCAATACACATTTAAAATGTACAAACACCAAGACAACACTTCCCTTCAGAGTAAAACACATTTGGAAAGTTTCCAATTTTTTTGCTTCATTGTAGGTGGAGTTAGCTTGAACAGGAAGTAGAATTACAGGAACAGGCAGGACAGGAAACAGGTACAATCAAAGTAGGAAGTGGTTTACAGTCTGTTCCAAATTACATTTACAGAACATTCTGATCAGGACATTTTTACATTTACAGACAAAGTGTCAGACCTAATCAGGTAGTTGACCTATATTATTGGACAGACCAACCAGGATATATATTTTATTTTTTTCTCGGTTGTAAGCAGGAAGCTGATTTTCTGTGTTCTGGAAGTACATTATGCATCATTCTATGTAGGTGATAACCCGGAAGTGGGTTCAGAGTCTGAGCAGGAAGTAGACCTCCGGTTCTGATCTTATACATGAGTCTGTGGGCAGCAGAGAGTCATCATGATAATGATCACCATAGTGATCTCCAAATCCATACCCCAGTGTGGTGCACGCCCCCTCAGGCAGCCCCCTGTCCTCCAGCTGGTCCAGGTAGCCCGCTATGTAGGAGCCTGTGGAGTGTCTGTTAGCTGGGGGGTTCTGACCTGTTGCTACTTTAGTACGCAGCACTACCCCTCCCACGCTGGAGGGGGCGGTCATGTCCTGGGACTTCAGAGCCTCCTGCAGCCTCTCTCGAGCGCGATTGTTGATGTGACGGACACGGCTCTGGCTCCGAGAGGAAAGGCGGCGGGAGAGGAGAGGGGGGGAATCCTCCTGGGCATCGGGGACAAAGTTTGAGGGGGGGCAGGGGCGTGATGGGGGAATGAAGGGTTTGGGGGGTAACTGAGGTAACTGGGGCAGCTGGGGAGACTGGGGTCTGTCCCGGTCTCTGTCATCCCCCTCCAGCGTGACTAGTTTGCGTAACTGCTCAGTGAGGGGGTCTGCAGACTGCAGCCGTTGGGACAGACCCCCTAGGCCCCTCATCCTCCTCCGCTCCTTCATACAGGGTGTGATGAAGCTGCGGCTGATGATGTTGTACTTGCTGTGGAAGTTGCAGGAGATGTCCTCTGATGTCAGGTCACCCAGAGACTTGGACTTGCAGGGGCTGGGGGCTGTGGGTGGTCTGGGGATAGGTAGAGGAGGGGCAAGGGTGGGGCCCGAGAGGGGCAGCGGTGGGGGGCCAGAACGGGGTTGGAACTGGGGCTGGGCCTGGGTGTGTGATTGGGGTTGGGGTTGGGCCTGGGGCAGGGGCTGGGTATTTGATTGGGGCTGGGGTTGCAGATGGGTGTAGGGGGATGCCGAGGTAGCAGAGGGCCTGAAGCAGTTGTAGTCTAGATGGCTATAGGCCACATCACAATCTGAGATAGGGGAGTACAGGCCTCGGTCTCTGGGGAAGCTAACATACCTTGAACCAGACATACTAGACAGACCAGGCAGACACTCAGAGGAGGACAACCCATTCTGGAAGCAGGTTGATGCTTCACCCTGATCCTGACCTTCCCCTGTCCCACCCTGGTAGCCCCTGGCCTGTGGCTGGGTGTGCCCACTCTGGTAGCCCCTGGTCTGGGCCTGGTTGGGTCCACCCTGGTAGCCCCTGGTCTGGGCCTGGGTGGGTCCACTGTAGCTGTGCTGCTGGGTGTAGGCTCTGGTAATGTCTCTGCTGTTCTCAAAGGAGAGCTCAGCCCTGCTGTGGGTGGAGGGGTGGCTGTTCAGGCGGAGGGTGCTGGGGATGGGGGGCCTTTTGAAGAGGGAGGGCTGGGTTTGAGGGGTTATTGATGGGGTGTTGCGAGGGGAGGGCTGGTGTGGGGATTGTTTGAGGGGGGAAGGACACTGGGAGAGTTGGGGTGCGTACCGGGGAGAGGGGCTTAGTTGGGTAAACTGGCTTTGGGGAGCAGCGTATTGTTTGGTTGGGCTGGTAGCGACCCAGGTACAGTTGTGTCTCGGTAAGGTGAGGGAAATCTCCAGTGGATCCTCGTCCACGTTAATCTCCACCTCCATCAGATGACTTCCTGCTGAGTCCTGGCACAACAGCAACCGGTCGGACACTGTGCTGTTGACAGACGGGCACCTGTAACCCCATGACAACCCCCACTCTCCCCCTGACCACAGCCCTGTAGGATCACTGACACCCCCATAGCCCTGTCCGGGCTCCTCCACCTCCACTACACCCCTCCGTGAGCCCACCCAGCTGCCGTTGGCCTCTGTCCCCAGGCAAGGAGGCACCTTGGCTGGGGAGGGCTCCAGGCTGCCCATAGGTGTGCTCTCCTCAGAGTCAGCCTGGATGTTGCCTATGGTCTGCTCCCTCAGGTTGTAGACAGAGACTGGAGACAAGACCTCCTCATCCAGGATGGTATAGACCTCCTCCAGCTCCGTGGTCTCAGGACTGGAGAAGAGAAGGGGGGCAGGGTGGTCTGCGTGGGAGGTCTTGGGGTGGGGTGGGAGTAGGTTCTGGTTCGCGTGGTTAGGGGTCTGGCTTGCCTTTCGAGGAGTGATAGGTCCATTCATTGCCTTGCGGGGGGAGGTGGTGGTCTGTGGGTCTTTAAATGGGATGGTACAGTCCACGGTGGCCTTATAGGGTGTGCTGGAGTCCTGGACAGTGGGATGGAACAGACAGGACATGACACTGAGGACGTGGGGGTCAGAGTTCGTGGTGATGTCATTCTGGTCAGCGGTGAGGTCAAACTGGCCAATCAGAGCGGAGATCGAGCCGCAGCTGGTGTCGTTGCCGAGGGATACGGCATCAATGAGTCGCGAGATGGTGCTGTCCTGCCGGGAGACGGGGGTCTGCAGATCGGACCGATCCACGTTGAGTGGGGAGGGGGGGGACACAGAGGAAGAAGAGGAGGAGGAAGGCGCTGACGTGTTTGTTGTACTATGTAATGTTGTCTCTGGTCTGCTCTCAGTAGGTACGTGTAAACAGTTGCTCTCTGTCTTTGTTGACCTGCTCAGGTAACACAACGTCCTTTGGCGAGAGGAAATGCTCTCAGCTTTGATGGGTGGGTTGACTCTGTCCTTTAATTGCTCTTTGGAGTCACCATCTACACTTCTTCCTCCTTGGCCAATGACCAGGTAGGAGGTCTCGTCTAATTGGTCAAGCTCTGTGGTCCTATCCCGTGTGTTGTTGTGATTGGTGGAAGGGGTGGACACACTGTGTTCAAGGGAGGTGGATGATTCGATGAGGAGTTCCACAGAGTGGGACCTGGGCCGGTCAAAGGGGGATGTTCCTATGTAAAACAGAGAAGTTAGACAGTCAATAAATGTTCAAACATTTTCACAGCCGTACGTAGAACACCAAGCCAACCAACAACCAACCGACACAGTCCGTCCAACACGAGCCAATAGCAACACAGAGACGAATGGAATGTACCACCAAATACGACTGTGAGAGGAGGTTGGAAAATGAGGCTGTGCAGGTAACAGAAGGAACATCCATTTTGGGGGGGAACATCCATTTTTTGGGGGAAACATCCATTTCGGGAAGAGATGGTCAAATGGGATTAATTTTGACCAAAAAAAGGAGAATTCTGATTTTGAAATAGTACTTTTACAAAGTTACATCAGTGGGATGATGTAATACTGGGATGTTTAAGGATGAGGCAACCTAAGGAGGTGTCTTGGTTTACCTGGCGCGATATCCTAGTCAGTTCTCTACTAAAGAGAAGCACCACAGAGTGAAGAAGGAACAGAAAAGGCATGTTAAAGCATTGAGGAACAATAGATTGCCTGGATGTGTCAATTGAAACAGATTTTTCTTCTTCTATGTTTTGGGAAAAAAAAGGCAGGTTAGAAACAAAACAACGGTTTACATTTCCACAAAAAACCATCGCACTTTTTTGTTTCAATGAGAGCGCAACACAACCAATGACAACTTCAACTCTAAGCGTGATGTCACATGGAGCAACCAAACCAGACAAGACTAGTTGCTCTGCTTTTACAGGTAAAACAGGATCATGTATTGCTCTGAGAAATAGGTAACATGATGCTCCAACCTCATTCAAACAGAGAAAATCACTGCTGTTTCTTCTTAGATGTCTATTTTAACACATGACTTGTTACAGAACATATTGTTTTAATTATCATGGTTGATGTAAGAGTGTGTTTGGTCTCCAGAGGAGGTCTACCCACCGATGAGTGTGTCTGCACCCAGGTCAGTCTGCTCCTGTTCGGGGGAGCAGAGGGAGAGCTGTCCCTGCAGTAGCCTCTCCAGAGGCATGGAGACGGGTCTGTGGGAGAGGGGGGCGTGAGGTGGGGGGCTCCTCTCCACCAGACCCGTCTCCCTGTCCCTTTCACTGTCCTTGGAGCCCTCCCTCCCAGCCCCTTCCCCGGCCCCCACTCTGTCCTTGCCGTCTGACATGGAGGCCTTGCGGTCTGATATGGAGGTGGAGGACTCAGCGAGCTTCATCTTGGTTTTCTTGCGTCGGTTGGCGGGGGCGCTGGCGGTGCGTCGGAGGAGGAGGTCACTGATGGAGCGTTTCCTGAGGCCCGAACCACAGCTGGTGTCTACTGAAGACTTAGAGGACCTGTTGAACAAGCCTCTGATGCCTCGCAGCTGACGACCCTGGTGGATGGAGAGAGGGAGGGGAGAGAGAGGGAGGGGCAAAAGGGAGGATGAGAGAGGGATAGGGAGACAGGGAGGGGGAGAGAAGGACATGGAGATAGATAGAGAGAGAGAGTGAGGGGAGAGAGGGAGGGGAGAGAGAAGGACATGGAGAGAGATAGGGAGAGAGAGGAAGTATGAAGAGATAAGGGTGAGAGAGAGAAATTGTGTTTAGCTTTTCGCATGAAAAAATGAATTGCATGATGCGAGGGAGAAGGTTAAATAACATTTGTCATGCTTTTCAAGCACAGTATTCCAACCACAATGCACACAATACAGACTGAAAACACAGTAACACACTTCACACTTCACAAAACTAAATGTTTTCAGCAAATCAACACAAATTCTTTACATTCATTCAAATTAATTCAAATTAATTGCAGAGCTGGCATTTCCCCTTCCCCCCAGGTTAATCACAGGCAGAACACATGGGGAGAATCTCAAATGCATTTCCTTGATTCCTTGCGTCATCGCTCCTCGTCTCCTTCTCAAAACCCATTGGACGAGAACGTCAGAGGTCCTTGCCCTCTGACCTTCTCATCCAATCGGTCTTGAGAAGGAGGCGAGGAGAGAGGATGCGGGGAATCAAGGTAATGCATTTGAGAATTTCCCCATGGGTAAAAATGGCACACGTCATGACAAAGACATCCCCATAGATGGCACTAGAGCATCCCAGTAACCACAGTCTAGCAACCCTCTCATTCGCAGTGTATTCTTTTTTATTTAACTAGGCAAGTAAGTTAAGAACAAATTATTTTACACAATGACTGCCTACCCCGGCCAAACCCGGACGACGCTGGGCCAATCGTGCGCCGCCCTATGGGAATCCCAATCACAGCCAGACGTGATACAGCCTAGATTCAAACCAGGGACTGCAGTGATGCCTTAGACTACTGCGCCACTCTGCAATTCTTTCACATATTCCCTCTTTTGACCATTATCTGTGTCGTTAGTAACGCCATGAGCTCTGATTTTATTAACCAAATCATTTCTGACAGAAAATGCTTTGAAAATCACTTAAAAAGAAAACACATTCACAAAAATACCAATCTAAGATGTTGTAAACATACAGAAATAATCTGAAACCATATACACTTCACCACACACACACACATTAGAAACCATATACACTTCACCACACACACACACATTAGAAACCATATACACTTCACCACACACACACACATTAGAAACCACATACACTTCACCACACACACACACATTAGAAACCATATACACTTCACCACACACACACACATTAGAAACCATATACACTTCACCACACACACACACATTAGAAACCATATACACTTCACCACACACACACACATTAGAAACCACATACACTTCACCACACACACACACATTAGAAACCATATACACTTCACCACACACACACACATTAGAAACCACATACACTTCACCACACACACACACATTAGAAACCATATACACTTCACCACACACACACACATTAGAAACCATATACACTTCACCACACACACACACATTAGAAACCATATACACTTCACCACACACACACACATTAGAAACCATGCAGATGCCATGCAGCACACAGAATCTACCCAGGATACCTTGTTGGCTCCTAGAAAGTGCATTATGGTAAAGCTGGGGTTCAGGACTAGTGGACTCCACTGGAAAGGAAGAGTGTACCAGCTTAGCTTGGGAGAGTTGTAAGGATGACAATTAGCTGTAAATATATATATGTATACGTAGAAGCTGAAACGAATGTTTCCCCTTCAGGCCACTACTTCTCTATAGGGTCAGAGAAGCAGAAAACTCATCCCAGATCTGATCTCACTAGCCTGGTCCCAGATCTGATCTCACTAGCCTGGTCCCAGATCTGATCTCACTAGCCCTGGTCCTAGATCTGATCTCACTAGCCTGGTCCTAGATCTGATCTCACTAGCCTGGTCCTAGATCTGATCTCACTAGCCTGGTCCTAGATCTGATCTCACTAGCCTGGTCTCAGATCTGATCTCACTAGCCTGGTCCCAGATCTGATCTCACTAGCCTGGTCCTAGATCTGATCTCACTAGCCTGGTCCCAGATCTGATCTCACTAGCCTGGTCCTAGATCTGATCTCACTAGCCTGGTCCCAGATCTGATCCCACTAGCCTGGTCCCAGATCTGATCTCACTAGCCTGGTCCCAGATCTGATCTCACTAGCCTGGTCCCAGATCTGATCTCACTAGCCTGGTCCCAGATCTGATCTCTCTAGCCTGGTCCCAGATCTGATCTCACTAGCCTGATCCCAGATCTGATCTCACTAGCCTGGTCCTAGATCTGATCTCACTAGCCTGGTCCTAGATCTGATCTCACTAACCTGGTCCCAGATCTGATCTCACTAGCCTGGTCCCAGATCTGTTTGTGCTTTGCCTACTCCGTTGCCATTGTCATGCCAAAATAGTTGTCAAGAGACCATTAACAGACTGCCGCCCAGGCTATTGTAAAGAGACCATTAACAGACTGGCACCCAGGCAATATTAAAGAGACTAGAAACAGACTGGCACCCAGGCTATATTAAACAGACCAGAAACAGACTGGCACCCAGGCTATATTAAAGAGACCAGAAACAGACTGGCACCCAGGCTATATTAAACAGACCAGAAACAGACTGGCACCCAGGCTATATTAAAAAGACCGGAAACAGGCTGGCACCCAGGCTATTTTAAAGACACCAGAAACAGGCTGGCGCCCAGGCTATTTTAAAGACACCAGAAACAGACTGGCACCCAGGTAATATTAAAGAGACCAGAAAAAGACTGGCACCCAGGCTATATTAAAGAGAATAGAAACAGACTGGCGCCCAGGCTATATTAAAGAGACCAGAAACAGACTGGCACCCAGGCTATATTAAAGAGACCAGAAACAGACTGGCACCCAGGCTATATCAAAGAGACCAGAAATAGACTGGCATCCAGGCTATATTAAAGAGACTAGAAACAGACTGGCACCCAGGCTATATTAAAGAGACCAGAAACAGACTGGCACCCAGGCTATATTAAAGAGACCAGAAACAGACTGGCACCCAGGCTATATTAAAGAGACCAGAAACAGACTGGTACCCAGGCTATATTAAAGAGACCAGAAACAGACTGGCGCCCAGGCTATATTAAAGAGACCAGAAACAGACTGGTACCCAGGCTATATTAAAGAGACCAGAAACAGGATGGCACCCAGGCTATATTAAAGAGACCAGAAACAGACTGGCACCCAGGCTATATCAAAGAGACCAGAAATAGACTGGCATCCAGGCTATATTAAAGAGACCAGAAACAGACTGGCACCCAGGCTATATTAAAGAGACCAGAAACAGACTGGCACCCAGGCTATATTAAAGAGACCAGAAACAGACTGGCACCCAGGCTATATTAAAGAGACCAGAAACAGACTGGTACCCAGGCTATATTAAAGAGACCAGAAACAGACTGGCGCCCAGGCTATATTAAAGAGACCAGAAACAGACTGGTACCCAGGCTATATTAAAGAGACCAGAAACAGGCTGGCACCCAGGCTATATTAAAGAGACCAGAAACAGGCTGGCACCCAGGCTATATTAAAGAGACCAGAAACAGACTGGTACCCAGGCTATATTAAAGAGACCAGAAACAGACTGTCACCCAGGCTATATTAAAGAGACCAGAAACAGACTGGTACCCAGGCTATATTAAAGAGACCAGAAACAGGCTGGCCCCCAGGCTATTTTAAAGACACCAGGCTAGGGTCAGTGAAGACGGGGAGAAGAGGACTAGGGATAATAGGTATGTCTCAGACTGTAATGTAATGTACCTATCTTCCCATAGAAGGGTTATCTCACTGTAATGTACCTATCTTCCCATTGAAGGGTTATCTCACTGTAATGTACTGTACCTACCTTCCATTAGAAGGGTTATCGTTATCTCACTGTAATGTACTGTACCTACCTTCCCATAGAAGGGTTATCTCACTGTAATGTACTGTACCTACCTTCCCATAGAAGGGTTATCGTTATCTCACTGTAATGTACTGTAAATACCTTCCCATAGAAGGGTTATCTCACTGTAATGTAATGTACCTATCTTCCCATAGAAGGGTTATCTCACTGTAATGTACTGTACTTATCTTCCCATAGAAGGGTAATCTCACTGTAATGTACTGTACCTATCTTCCCATAGAAGGATTATCGCACTGTAATGTACTGTACCTACCTTCCCATAGATGTCATGAACTGATACGTGGATAAAGATGGAAGCCTCAGTCAACCCCTCCAAGTACACATGTCTATAACCTGCAGAGAGAGAGGGTGAGAGAGAGAGAGAAAGAGAGAGAGAGAGGGAGAGAGAGAGAGAGA